>NC_083710.1:48557500-48775000 GCF_033118175.1 Dama dama | reverse complement strand
AGGGTATTGTGAGAAAAGTTTGAGTTTACAAAGCAATTGCATATTCGTCTAAGAAACAATTCCTAGTGGAAGCTCTCACACAGAGATAAAATGAACAGTGTGAGAATTGGACCTCTTTGTATCCAAGTCTAGAATAAAGGTATAAACTTAGTACATTATATAACATCCTTGGCCTTGGCCTTTGGTTTTTCAGCTGTGAAAATGGACAAGTAGTGCCTAAAAATAATCACAATATTTTATTTGGAGAATTAAGTGCTCAGTTTATATGATGTACTGTATGTATGTTAAGTCTCATTTAGAAAGAAACTGTGCTTAGGAGCAGAATTCAAGGTGTGACTGGAGAGGATAGTGCAGTAATCCGAGGCTTAGTAGGAGCCGCACTGTCACATTTTGGTGCTCTATCTGACCTGTTTACTGGAGCATCCAGTACACTGATTCATCCAGAGGACACATACAAGTCTCGAAGTCACAAAGATCAAGGAGCAAGGTAGAAAGGGTGAATAGTGCATCTGGAGCAGACTAATATGTATCCTAAGTCACTGCATTTCAAGTTCAGTGAACACGAGTTTGGACCTATGTTATTTACAACGTGATCCTCCTTGTCTATCACTATGGCTGTTGCACTGTAATGTGTTCATTAAAGAGGTGAATGATTTATCTGACAAATTGTCACATGTTGTAAGTGATAACACCGAAAAGATGATCACGATTCCAAGAAACATTTGTGGAAGGATATGGGATGGTTTTGTAATTGTATTCTTGTACTTTTAAATCAATCCCTGTAAATAGTTTCTTAGCAACACTCTAAGAAAGGTACCATTGATTAAAAAAAAGAAAGAAAGAAAGTAATTTTCTGTTTTTCCTCATTTGTTCATTTATTCAGCAAACAATCCTCATTACCTGCTATGTGGCAGGCACAGTGTTTGTTGCTAAAAATTCAGAGATGAATTTTAACTGAAGGACATCAGACATTGTTGTTTTGTTTTTTTAAAGATACACTAATGAGAAGCTTTTGAATAAAATTGATGATACTGAGTCACAAAACTATACATAGGAGTTATTAAAAACTGTCATACTTCTTGTTTGCCTAAATTGAAAATGCTATTAAAAAATGGCTTTATGTCTTACGTCTTTGTTTTTCCTTTCCATTTTATTGGCCATGATGATTACCCAGGAGAGTTTTCATTCCACCTCCCCTACAGTCATGCAATAGGTATAGTTTTAAATCTGTAGCTAGACTGAGGATAGTAATAGACACTGATGTGCATTGCTTTTACTGGTAACTATGAGAGAATTTTAGGGAACAGATATGCTGTTAGTGACTTGTGTTAAAGGATGTTGTCATGTTCTCTCTCATGACAAGGGAGAGGATGTGGCACTTCTTGGGGACCTTTAACAGAAATAGTCCATTTAAACCTAGATCTAAGGATGAAAAACTCTTTCTGAGTTTTGCTATTATTTATAGACAGGATGGACGATTAGACATGACTTCCATCATAGATTAAGTCTTACAGTCAATGAAGAGATTTTTGGAGACAAATCAGTATTTTCTCATCTTATTTGTCTAAAATAAAATCCAAATCAAAGCAGGTAGGCAATTTAAGGATAGTATAAGTCTTTACCTTGTAAGATTTAAATTAGACACTCTATGCATCACTTAGAAAACTATAACAGAGGTATCTGCTCAAGAATTTTGGTTCCCTTGTCTACTGAGATAGAAATCGGGAAGTTATGTCTCTGTACATGGAAAGAAAAGCATGTGCATCAAGTTTTCTTTTTTTTTCCCCTGTAGTTTTCCTCTAAACTGCCATTTACTTATTTGTTCTTGAAGTTTTTTTTTTTTTAATTTGCTTTGTTTTAATCTAAGTATTATTAATTTTCATCTCATAGCATTTTTACTAGATCCAAATTAAAGACAACACAACATTGGACTATAAATCTATAAAAGACTCCAACTCCAGCTGGGATGCAGCTGATTAAGTGTCTCCTCCAAACATTACTCAGGGACCAGTGGGCAATAGGATTACGTTTTTCTTCCATCGCTTTTGAGTTTCTAGTGATGAGCCTAAGTCATTCCAGCCCCAGCTTGGTAATAGTCCATGCTGTATCCCAAATTAAATGCAATATTCAAGTTTAGGCAGCAGGTGGAAGGAGAGAGAAGTCTATTCCAGTAATATTGGAGAAAAGTCTCTCTCTCTTTTTTTTTTTTTACCATCGATTCATATTCCTCCAAAGCCTCCAATCTTTTATTTCATATATATATATATATATTTGATTCCACTATTGTCCTTTTTATTCTAAAAGCCTTCGTAAGTTTGGAATAATATATGCTAATATATTCTACAATATGTATATATTATACATATATATATGTGCATAGTATACAACATGCTTATATATGATACAAATAGCTGGGATTATTATAATCCTCTCAAAATGTCCATTTGTTGTCCAAATTGACCTACTTTTGATTTCAAATAGCTAAAGCTCTAGGCTTTCTTTTTTAAGACAGACTGGCTTATGATTGCTTCTTTTTTCCATAGTACAGTGAAAAATTGCCTTTTTTCCAAGGTCAGTGGGAAATTCAAATTAGAGTTTATACTTTCTCTTTGCAGAAAATGTTGTCTCCTTACATCATTCATATGTGAAACACATGCACTGTCAGTTATTTCAGGAGTCATGGCAATGGATGGAGAAGAAATGATCCCATTCTCATTGTTTTCAACCAGCCCCCAAAGAAAAATATTTATTTATTAGGAGTTAATTTTAAGAAGCATATATTCAGAATCATGAAAATGACATCATCAATAGCCAATATAACCTATCAACACATGTATTTCTTTCTTCCTACCAATTATTTATGGCTAATAATTTAAGTCTCCACCACCAAATGAAAAAATATAACATGTATGAAATTGATTCAGATGATCAAAGATAGGTTATTTTTTCTTTTTGTAACAAAGGGTTTCTTTCTGTAAAATGATGAATTTTTTTTTATACTTTGTTTACAATCTTGCAATTTGTGATGCTGAAAAAAAGAACTAGGCAAAGATCAGTGATTTTGCCATAAATGTCAATAAGTTTTTTAAAGGATATTAAGCTAAAGGATATTAAATGCTTAGAAAATCCCATTGAATACTGTAGTAACTCATTTTTAGAACCCACAGAATCAACATCAGTTCAGTTCTGTTCAGTTGCTCAGCCGTGTCCGACTCTTTGCGACCCCATGAACTGCAGCACACCAGGCCTCCCTGTCCATCACCAACAATTGAAATCAATTGCAAAACAAATTTCACAGAGTGTATCTTTTTTTAGATAACAAAAATTTAACTTTTAACACCAGGTAAAAGTGTTACTGATGTTCCAAGCATAAATGTTATACTTTTACATTGTTTTCATTTAATTTTGGCAGAGGACCTCTGTTTAATGACAGCAAATAATTCATATGATATTATCAATAATAGTGTACTGAAAAATGTTATAAATAAACTAGTATACATAAATTGTCATATATAGAATGTTTTGCAAATTTAATATGCTTCTTGCAAAGAACAAAGTTAATCCATATCTTAAGTAGTCGTTATGCATGTTTTCTTTATTTGATAGTTTCCATAATTTACCTTCTTATTGAAGGTATTATCTAGTTTATTTGTATATTTTAACATTAAAGTAAGCCATGCCAGTTTTTTAAAATCAGAGGCATTAAGAGGAATTAAGTCAGATGTAGAGAAAAGTTTAAAAGCCAATACAAAGTCATTCCAGGAAAAAAAAAAAAGTCATTCTAGGAAATCATAAAGATACTTCCTTGAGTAACTGATAGTATCACCCAACGAAGCAGTATTTCTTTGCTTAAAATAGTGTTGGCTAGTTAATTCCATGCACCTAATTGCAAAGCATTCTAAAGTGAATTTCTATTGAACCTTATATATCAGGACTCTTGTAAAATAAAATTGTCAGTTAAGTTCATTGCCTGCAATACTAACATCATAACTTGCACTTATTACATATGAAAATGGGGCTTCCCTGGTAACTCAGATGGTAAAGAAACTGCCTGCAATGCAGGAGACATGTGTTCGATCACAGGATCAGGAAGATCCCCTTGAGAACGGAATGGCTACCTACTCCAGCATTCTTGCCTGGAGAATCCCGTGGACAGAAGAGCCTGGAGGCTTACATTCCATGGGGTCGCAGAGTCAGGCTCAACTGAGCGATTAACATACACTCACACTTATGAAAATATTTTGGAGAAAAAAGGTTCAGAACATTATTTCTTTCTTTCTTCATGAAAAATGCTATGAAATATAATAATTTGTATTTCAGTTTAGCAAAACTTAAAAAAAATGTATTAATAGAACATGTATGTGTGTGAGGAGAAAGTTTATGAGATTAATAGATAACTGCCACTTAGATGTTTATTTACGTTGGTGATTAATCAATTACTTGAAAAGTACCTCCAATTTTAGTTTAGGAAATATTGTAGAACTTGATTATTTAGTTTGCTACATATGATATATTTTATGGTAGAACAAATGCCTTAATTTGTGTGAGTAACATAAATTAAAAAAATGAAAACTGACAAGTTGTCATAATGTCCACTGTGTTATAAGTTTTCAAAAAGATTTTTATTGTAGCATAAGAATTATGATGTTATACGGAATGAAAGCACCATAAAAAATCTGTATTTTTTGATGTGTAGTATCAGTTCCACTTATTAATGATAGTTATGGTGATATATGTTTCCATGATAACCCACATATACTATCTGTCCTAAGAATGACATGACCAAAGGCATTTGTAATTATATTTACTTCTGAAAGATTATGGTTTATAGTTAAAACAAAAGAGGCATCCTGTCATTTTCTAAACCTGTTAAATGTGACAGAATCTATTTTTCTGCCAACTTGTGAGGACCAGGCAGGGAGCAAATTTGCTGTGGTCAGCTAAGTGTAACCACTGAGCAGGAAAGTGAATTTAATAATGCATTATTGTTCTTCACTGAAGGTGAACTGTTACACTGCCTTTGTTATGGCCGACTCTGCCTCTGCTTAGGTTTCCAGATGCTGTGCAGATTACCTGATTAAAATCTCTAATGCATGATAAAATGTACCAGGTATACTTTTATATTAACATAACTGCATCCATTATAAGGCCATAATACTGAATCTAATTGGAAATATTTTCCTATCATATTGTTTTGTGAGTTCATGCTACCAATAAGCATTTGCTATAGAATATAGAATAAGTGACATGAAAGTAGGAATTCATAAAGTATATCTTATAGTATTGGTGATTTATCTTATTGACACTGCAAAGAAAATTATAAGATTTGATAATATATTAATGTTCTTTTAAATCAATTTTATTTTATTTTCTATATTTGAAAACAAACTAAAAAATAGAAGACTCTTGAAAATAGATTTGGTTCTCCTCTAACTACATTTTTAATGCCTTTTCTTTTCCAGTTTTAACTTATTTTGATGCTTTCTTTTTAAATGCACTGATTAACTGTGGAACTTTCATAACATTTTAGCTCTTGTGGAGTTGAAAAATGCATGGTAGAGAATTAAAGCTTGCTGTAATTTTTCTATTTTGCCCAAGTTTAATTCATTAAAAAAATAAAATATGTGTTAGATAATATTTTTAAATAAGTTGAAAGAGATATAAGTTTTATTTAGGAAATAAAACTATAAGGAATATGTGCATATAGATTACTTTTGTCATTGTAAATTCTTATATTGATAGATGTTCCTGTCATTATGATTTTCTAAGAGTTCATGAAAATATTGCAAGTTCTAGGTTCCTGTTAGCTAAACATGTTATAGACTCATCATTGAGAATCAAATAGTTAATTTGGAAGTGATTTCTCAGAGATTTTGCTTTTTTCCAGTGAGTCTTTTGACTATTTCTTGTAATCTGTAGCTGAAAGTGTGCACAAAATCTAATCTTTTGTGTGGCTGCTGAACTTTATGGAGGAGAGGCTAAGAAAAGCATTTTTCTGAATATCAGGAGCACCCATCAATGAATATCACTATGGGCCATAGAACATGCAAGTTCAAAAGACAGGAGGAAACCAGGAGATGACTAAAAATAATAACAGACCCAGTGTGGAAATGTTTCTACTGAACAGTAATGAGAAAATGAATCCACCATTATTTCCTCTTAACAAATAGAATTCTGTAAATATAGTAGAACCATAACAATTAGTTATATTTGTACTCTGATGCATAGATTTTAAATATTTTCATTTCATTCAATAATTACAAAATAAAATCGAATCAACTGTACAGTATTGAGGAAAGAGAAATGAATTATAGTGTGTTGGTAAATATAAATATCTAATTATTTCCTAAAGAAATTTAAATTTTTTAATTACACTGCTAACAATGTTTTTTCCTGCTTTTATTTTATTAAAAATTTTTGTTACATGTTTCACATGTATAGCTTTATACTTCAGCATACACTACAAAGTGATCACCAACACAAGTCTAGCTATTATCCATTACTATACAGTTGAATCCTTCACCCATTTTGCCAACTCCCAACCCCCTTCCCCACTGGGAACCACTAATCTGTTCTTTTCTCTCCATCTATGAGTTCATTTTTGTTTCATTTTGTTTGTTGGTTGTTTTTTTGTTATTATTATTGTTTTCAGATTCCACATATGAATGAGATCATAAGGTATTTTTTTTTTGTCTGACTTACTTCACTTAGTATCATAACTTGTATGTCCATCAATGTTGTTGCAAATGGCTAAGCAGTGTTTCAGTTTGTGGCTGAGTAATATTCCATTATACATATATACCACATCTTCTTTATCAGTTCACCTATTGAGAGGCAATTAGATTGTTTACAACTAACTGAAATCTTGTACATGATGCTTCAATAAACATAGGGGTGTATATATCTTTTTAAATGAGTGTGTTCCTGTTCTTTGGATAACTATTCAAAAGTGGAATAGCTGTGTTGTAGTTTTTTTCTTGATTTTTTGAGGAACCTCCATACTATTTTACACAGTGACTGCATCAATTTACAGTCCCACCAACAGTGTATAAGGGTCCCCTTTTTTCCACATCTTGTCCAACACTACTCTTTTGACAAGGTTAGATTTGTAGTAGTTTGATATCAGGGACCAAGAAATCTCTAACTTTGTTCTTTTTCCTTAGTATTGTTTTTGCTGTTCACAGTCTTTGTTCAATCAGTCAGTTCAGTCACTCAGTCATGTCTGACTCTTTGCGACCTCATGGACTGCAGCACTCCAAGGCTTCCCTGTCCATCACCAACTCCAGGAGCTTGCTCAAATGCATGTCCATCAAGTCGGTGATGCTATCCAACCATCATATCCTCTGTTGCCACTTCTCCTCCTGCCTTCAATCTTTCCCAGCAGCAGGGTCTTTTTCAATGAGTCAGTTCTTGGGATCAGGTGGCCGAAGTATTGGAGTTTCAGCTCCAGCATCTGTTCTTCCAATGAATATTCAGGACTGATTTCCTTTAGGATTGACCGATCATATCTCCCTGCAGTCCAAGGGACTCTCAAGAGTCTTCACCAGCACCACAGTTCAAAAGCATCAATTCTTCAGCGCTCAGCTTTCTCTATAGTCAAACTCTCACATCCATACATGACTACTGGAGAAACCATAGCTTTGACTAGATGGACCTAGAATTATCCTTTCCAGTTGTTTGAAATATGCCACTGGTATTTTGATAGGGATTATATCGAATCTACAGATTGCTTTGGGTTGTATGGACATTTTAACAGTATTCGTTATTCCAATCCATGAACATGAAATGTCTTTCCACTTTTTTTATATCTTCTCAAATTTCTTCCATCCTTGCCTTAGTGTTTGCAGTGTTAAAGTCTTTCACCTCCTAGTCGGTCCCTCCTTTAAAAAGGATAGGAAAGAGTAAACAAAATTAAAATGCCAAAAAAAAAAAAAAATGTTTAACTCGATGCTAAATTCTTGATTTAAAACAAAATAAAAATAGACTTCTGTAGTCATGGAAGGTGCCTAAAATTTGAAACTTCACACACTCCTAGAGATTTTTTTTTAACTAAATATGTGACATAGCTCGCAGTTTTGAAAAATCTGCAGAAACTACCACAGGTGGACATGCACTGCTTCTCTCGAGAAATTTGTGTGAAAGTTTGATTATTTCAGACCACTGGTTTTACTAACACTTGAAGATACATGTTTTCCACAGGTCTGGTGTTAAAGTACATGATCCCAATTCTTCAGGACCTATTTTCATGGGTCTAGCTTTCTTGTTAGATCTTTAGGAGCCTCATTCACTCTTTTTAGTGGATATTAGAGTCTTCTTTAGCTTACTAGAAGTGTGTGACTGGCCTTATGGCCTCATGGAATTAATTACTTGGTTCTTATTATTGATAATGACATCAGAGGAGTAAAAATGCACTAGTGAGAAATGCATTAATTCTATACCATTCAAACTAAATACAAACATTCTATTAATAAACTCAAATGGTAAATATAGTCCAAATTACTATAGGAATTACATGATTCTGTGTAAATGTAGTGTCAGCATTTCCCTCCTAAGTTCACAATCTCTTAGCTGCGTTCTCTCTAATCCCTTTCCTTGCTCAGAATTCTTATATAGGTAGGGAAGATCGTCCAAGGTCCCTTTTGTCACTTCTGTTTCTTCAAATACTGCAGACAAAATCAGCTTTGCATAAAGTAATTCTCCTTGAAGGAAAATGAACAGAACAACATGAACAAAAACTCATAGAACTACACTTATATCCTTCTGAATAAAATGATGAAATTGAAGATGGCTTCAGATACTTAAACTTATAAATTCAAATCTTATTGATTTTTAACCTTAGTATTACTTTAATTCTTCTATACTGTAGCCTGGGCTTTCCTGGTGGCTCAGTGGTAAAGAACCCGCCTGCCAATGCAAGAGATGCAGAATAAATCTCTGGGTCAGGAAGATCTCCTAGAGAAGGAAATGGCAACCCACTCCAGCATTCTTGCCTGGAAAATCCCATGGACAGAGAAGCCTGGAGGGCTACAGTCCACGGGGTCTCAAAAGAGTCCAACACAACGAAGCAGCTGAACAAAAACAATACTCTAGTCTTGAGAAACAATCAGTGTGAAATATCTAAAAGCAGTGACCTGGGGTGGGGCATCTAAATTTAAAGGTCAAGAAACAATAGTGTAATGTGATATCCAGTTTGTGAGTGGTTATGTTTGCAGGTCTAGAGATGTTGGAAAGAGTTCAGTGAAAATTCAGAAACTGGCACTTTCAACACACAAAATGAGTTCATTTTGTGTGGGTTATATTTAAATTCATAGGGAAAATCACAGTATCACTCATGTATTTATGGTTTCAGTAGGAAAAACCTGATGGAAAAAATACATGTGTATACAAACATATGCATTTTTCTATACCTTTCTAGAAAATGACATGTGTGTACTGAGGAGCTACTATTCACCAGGTGTCACACCAAATACTGGAGATACAAAGAGGAACAGAGCCAGTTAAGGGCCACAATTTCTAATAAGAAAATCAAACATGAGACAAAATTGTTGTTGTTCAGTCCCTAAGTCATGTCCAACTCTTTGCAACCCCATGAACTGCAGCACACCAGGCTTCCCTGTCATTCACTATCTCCCAGAGTTGCTCAAATTCATGTCCATTGAATTGGTTGTTGTTGTTGTGAAAGTTGCTCAGTCGTGTCCAATTCTTTGCAACCCCATGGACTAGTCCTCCATTCTCCATGCCAGAATACTGGAGTGGGTAGCCTTTCTCTTCTCCAGTGGATCTTTCTGACCCAGGAATCAAACCAGGGTCTCCTGCATTGCAGGTGGATTCTTTACCAACTGAGCTAACCATTTCATCCTCTGCTGCTCAGTTCTCATTTTGCCTTCAATCTTTTCCAGCATCATGGTCTTTTTCAAATGAGTCAGTTCTTTGCATCAGGTGGCCAAACTGCTGAAGAGTCAGCTTCAACATCAGTCCTTTCAATGAATATTCAGAGTTGATTTCCTTTAGGAGCGACTGGTTTGATCTCCTTGCAGTCCAGTGAACTCTCAAGAGTCTTCTCCAGCACCACAATTCAAAAGCATCAACTCTTTCCCACTCAGCCTTTTTTTTGTGGTAAAACTCTCATATTTGTTCATGACTACTGGAAAAACAGAAGCTTTGACTGTATAGACCTTTCTTGGCAAAGTGATGTGTCTGCTGTTCAATACACAGTCTAGGTTTGTCACAGCTTTCCTTCCAAGGAACAAGCATCTTTTATTTTATGGTTACAGTCACCATCTGCAGTGATTTTAGAGCCCAAGAACGTAAAATCTGTCACTGCTTCCAACTTTTCCTCTACTATTTGCCTTAAAGTGATGGGACCACTGCCATGATCTTAGTTTTTTGAATGTTGAGTTTCAAGTCAGCTTTTTCACTATCCTCTTTCACGCTCATGAAGAGGCTCTTTAGTTTCTCTTCACTTTCTGCCATTAGAGAGATATAATCTACATATCTGAAGTTGTTGACATTTTTCCCAGGAATCTTGATTCCAGCTTATGATTCATCCAGCCCAAAATCTCATGTGATGTACTCTGCATAAAAATTAAATAAGCAGGGTGACAATATACAGCCTTTTTGTACTCCTTTCCCAATTTTGAATCAGTCAGTTGTTCCACATCCAGTTCTAACTGTTGCTTTTTGACCCATGTACAAGTTTCTCAGCAGACAGGTAAAGTGGTCTGGTACTTCCATTTCCTTAAGAATTTTTCATAGTTTCTTCTGATCCACACAGTCAAAGGCTTTAGCATAGTTAATGAAGAAGTAGTGTTTTTTTTTTTAATTCCCTTGCTTTTCCATGATTCAACAGATGTTGGCAATTTGATCTGTTTCCTCTGCTTTTCTAAATCCACTTGAACATCTAGAAGTTCTTGGTTCATATACTGCTGAAACCTAGCTTGAAGGATTTTGAGCATAACTTTGCTAACATGTGAAATGAGTACAGTAGTTTAAACATTCTTTGGCATTGCCCTTCTTTGAGATAGAAATGAAAACTGAGTTTTCCAATCTTGTGGCCACTGGTGAGTTTTCCAATTTTGCTAACATTGAGAGTAGCACTTTAACAGCATCATCTTTTAGGATTTTAAATAGTTCAGCTAAAATTTTGTCACCTCCACTATCTTTGTTCATAGGAATGAATCCTAAGGCCTACTTGACGTAACACTCTAGGATATGCAGCTATAGGTGAGTGAACATATCATCGTGGTTATCCAGGTCATTGAAGCCTTTTTTACATAGTTCCTGCGTGTATTTTTGCCGCCTCTTCTTAATCTCTTCTGCTTCTGTTAGGTTCTTAATGTTTCAGTCCTTTATCATGCCCATTTTGCATGGAATGTTCCTTTGATGTCTCCAAAATTGCAGTGTAATTAATCCAGCAACTGCAATATATCCAAGACAGCATTGAAGAAGGAATGATTAAGTATGAAGGAGCCAATTGAAGACTCTGTTGCATTTCTCCAGAGAAGTGAACATTCCTGAGATTTTTTTTTCTCCTTCCTTCTCCTCCCTCCCCCCTCTTCTTTTTTTTTTGAAACAAGGGCTATTCATTGAAGCCTGAATAACAAGGACCTAGCCCCTGGGGACTCAGTGCTAAAGGAGATTTTTTAAAATCCTTTGCTAATATAAAGTTTGTCTTCTCATCAGAGATCAACTATAAACAAGGAAACAATTACTAGGGAAGCCAACATATAAAGGAATATCAGATGGTACTTTGTGCTATGAGAAGTACAAAGTGGGGTCTTGTGATAAGAACTAGGTAGGGTGTTATGAGAAAATTGACCCAAGAAGTTTCTCTGGGGTCTTGAATGACATTTGAACTAAGTTCTGAATGACAAGACAACGCCTGGCAGCCACTGGAGATGGCTGGGGAATCATTTTAGGTAAAGGGACTAACAAGTCAATGGCCCCGAGAGAAGGAGTCTGACATGAAATCTGGTGGCTGCCTCATAAGATTAAGGTGCACAACATGTTAAGACGTCAGGAAGGTAGGAAGGGACCAGATTATTTATAGTCTGTGAAAAGAAGTTTGGATTTTATAAGCATCCATTGTTTTGAAGCCAACTCATTGCAAAAGCCCCTGATGCTGGGAAAGATTGAGGGCAGGAGGAGAAAGAGGGTGTGAGATGGTTGGATGGCATCACTGACTCAATGGACATGAGTTTCAGCAAACTCTGGGAGGTAGTGAAGGACAGGGAAGCCTGGTACGCTGCAGTCCATGGGGTCACAAAGAGTTGGACACAATTTAGCAACTGAACGAAAACATAGCATCTATAGAGGATTTTAAGTAGGGAAATTACATAATTTTAAGTGGCTTTTGTATTGCAAATATATAATGGGATAAGGACCTAAAATTGAAGAAGAAGCTATTAAGTGGTGATTAAAGAGTATAGGTGAGAAATGTTGGTGACTTTGACTAAGGTGTTGGCAACTAAAATGGAGAGAAATTGATTGCTTGGAGTGGTGCTGAGTGAACTTGCTAATAGATTTCATAATGGAAAGGATGATAGGAAAAGAGAAATCAGTGTATCTCTTACACTGAGGTGTGAGCCTTTTGTGAAGTTAGGGTTACCACTTTTAGCTCATCATGTAGTGGAGTGGCCATACAGACAAACCTCTCAAAGTATTAGTAGAGTGATTGCATTCCATCATGCTTAAGCTTGATTTGAGGAATGAAGTTTGCCGTAGAATTACAACAAAAGTAAAAAAAATACTTATATTTATTATGGCCTGGTAGAAAATGCAGTCAAGGAACAATTGTTGAGAAATGTCTGTCATTTCCCATATGCTGTTTCCCAGAGCACACTGCCTGTCAATAATCTTCTAAGTATTTTCCATTAAGCCTTAGGGTTTTGAGAGGAGAGGATGTCTCAAGAATGGAGTGAGATGAGGTCACAGCATTCCATGGACTAATCCTTTAAGCAAAGTAGTTCTATCTCTAACTTAAGGAATAAAATTTCACTTGAAAAAGGTTTCTCCTGCTTAAAATATATAGTGTTAAATCTTGACATTTTTAATATGCTTGCTAATTTTAAAAAGTATTTGAATTAGACTATCACACTTTTTTTAAGAAATGTTAAGTGCTGCTGCTGCTAAGTCGCTTCATCCGACTCTGTGCGACCCCATAGACGGCAGCCCACCGGGCTCTGCTGTCCCTGGGATTCTCCAGGCAAGAACACTGGAGTGGGTTGCCATTTCCTTCTCCAATGCATGACAGTGAAAAGTGAGTGAAGTTGCTCAGTCGTGTCTGACTCTTCGCGACCCCGTGGACTGCAGCCCACCAGGCTCCTCTGCCCATGGTATTTTCCAGGCAAGAGTACTGGAGTGGGTTATCATTGCCTTCTCCATGTTAAGTGCAGGTACAGCTATATTTGTTAAGTTTTTACTAGAATAAAATTTAGGAGGATCAAATCAATACATTCTTCTTAATCATTTAAAATGAGAGTAAATATAATTCTTTATCAAATAAAACAAATACAGGCATTAATTACTCAAAGAAAAAGTAATGCCATGTATAGCCATTTTCAGCCCTAATTTTGGTGCAGAATTTTCACTCATTATTTTCCAAAAAACAAACAAAAAAAAAACTATCCAACAAACTATAATGTGTACATTTAAATTCATATATTCCATTTAATTTAGTCAATTTGGGAGAAAAAGTTAAACCATTGTTCAAGACACTTTTAAAGACATCTTTAAATATCTTTTTGAATCTTCAAAATATGTATAAAAATATTTTCATTTGGCATGCATTTTATTAAGGTTTATGTATTTTGGAAAGTTATCAGAAATGAAGATTGGAGACCCTGATTTTTATAAAATAAAGTACATGAACAAACAAAAATATTTAAGTGTTCATTGCAAATACTTTAACGCAAAGTATCTTCACCATCAAAATCCTGATTTGGGGAAAATAATATTCATCTGAATTGATTTCAACCTTTTGTAATCCACAGAATCTGTTAAGGAATTTACCATGTCTGTAAAATAAAGAAAATTCACTGTTACTTTCTATGTCAAATTTACAGAGACCGATGATTCCATGACCAAAATTTGATAATCACTTTCACTACATTATTATTGATTACTTAGTTAATAAAAATTTACCAAATCATAATAAAAAAAATCTTAGTAATACATTATTAGTAAGTTCTCAAATATGCTACAAACCCTTTGGGAGTTTTAATTTTGGAAAGAAAATTTACACATCAGATGCACACTATTATGTCTATAACATCTAAAAATATAATCAATTCCTAGAAGAAAATGTCTTTGTTTTCTTATACCAAATTTTAAATCAGTATTTTATGTTATATAATATTATGACATAACAAGATAGTTATACAAATATAAGCTCAGTTTTCTAAAGATAATTTTTCTACATTATGAAGTTAGCTTAATTACATTTTATACTTACTGCAAAGATTTTACAGATGCTCCAATACATTAAGTATTGTTCTGGGTTAAGAAGTCAAAGTTTTCATCTCCCTTTTCTTTTAATTTGTTGTTCTCACCTCTTTTACAGGAAAATAAAATTTTCTATAATGTATCCAGATAATTTATTTAAAATTGCCAGTTTTATTTGCATTGGAAAGCTCATAGACAGAAGCAAACTAAAGGCATAATTTCATTTTAGTGGATTTAGTCATAAATTTAAAGTTTTTCCCTTTCAAATAGTATATATGCACTATTAAAAATATGAGCTATAACTTTAGTATTTTCATATTATTATCTGACAATGGAATTCAGTTTTTAATCATCATAAATATTACTTCATCATCATCATTTGCCTCTTTCAGAAGATTTTTTTTTCTAATCTAAGTTTTAGGATATATTATTTTAAAATCTAGATGCTGTTTCTTTATTTCTTTTCATTCCACATAGCTGCAGTTCCTGACTTTGAAAACTTGCAAGCTATCATTTACTCTTTAGAAGCTAAAAGATCTGGTGCTGGTATCTGCATTAATTGTAAGAGTAAAACCTCAATATAATTCAAGATTTTTTACTTTTCTTTATGATTTCTGTTGATGTTATTAAGGTAATAAATATTACTCAATGATTCCAAACCTCGACAGAGTGAGCACACAGTTAAAATATCAAGGATAATTGGATCTTAACAAGTATTTCTTAAAAGGTTCATGCCCTTTTTTGTAGTTACTGATATTTGTATTCTTCATTCAATTTATGTGCTCCATGTTTAGTATACCGTCAGTCTATCAAGAAAGTAAACAATAATAAAAATGTAAATCCACATAAAAAAAATGTTGCTTTCACTAAGAGAACATTTCAGATTTTTTTTTATCAGTTGTTTATTTTCCCCTGTCAGATGCTGAAATCTTTTAGTACTCTTCATATGCTAGAAATGCAGTCCACTGATACTGTCTTCTTGTAGCTAAGCTGTGAAGAAGTCAAAATTTCATTTTGTAAAGGCAGTTATCATGAAGAGTGCTGCAGGCCTAGGTTATTGGTCCTTATTGAACAGACCCAAAGATAAGATGTCTAATTTCCTGACCAAGCTTCTAGTGTGTTTATGTGAGTCTCTCTCCCTCTGTGCCACTGGGGGTGGAGTCGGGGGAGAGAGAGAGATGGGGCTCTTATATAAAATGTTGAAAACGTGTTGAAAAAGTCCTTCAACTAATTTTAATGAGATTATTTAAAGTGGCATATTTGAATTTAACATAATCTTGAAATAACTATGGTCAAGAGTTTTTAAATTATAGTTGATTTACAATGTTTAAGGTATATAGCAAAGTGATTCAATTTTATATATAGATATATATATATTCTTTTTCAGATTCTTTTCCATTATAGGTTATTATAAAATATTGAATATAGTTCCCTATGCTATACAGTAGGTCCTTTTCGTTTATCTGTTTTTCAATAGTAGTATATATCTGTTCATCCCCAATCTTGAAGTTTTTATAATGATTTCAATATTATACAGCTTAAGCCTAATTTAAAGCACTGAGAAAAACAGGCAAATAAGTAACGGTCAAGCTTGGAGTTTCCTCTTGACTTTGTTTTACTATGTTAATGTATTTTGCTTTTCCCATGATAATTTTTAGATTTGAAATAAAAGAAATTACATGTGAGACTTTCATTTACTCCTTCGGATGCTGACCTCCAACTAGACTGATGAGGGAAATACAAGAAAAATTGTCGGATGGCAATTAACAGAAAAGTTGGGCAAAAAAACAAAAATTCCTATGAAGTACTCTTTGAAGAGCTTTCTGCAACTCAGAGTTTCCATTATATTCTCCTAAACATTAAAAACAATGCTATTGTATTTTTATGTTTTTCCAAAAAATATTTTAAACAACTTTTGAACTATTTGCTCTAAAGACAGTGGTTTCCTGATTGAAGTAGGTAATTCTAAATATGTTGTTTCTAATAGGGTGAAAATGTCTCCCAATGTTTCTTAGATTCACTTATCACTAATTTTTCTAAATATGATATAGAAGATATGTAGGAAAATGCATTATAGTTTTGAAATTAGGCAGGACCTTGCTGCTGCTGCTGCTAAGTCGCTTCAGTCATGTCCGACTCTGTGCGACCCCATAGACGGCAGCCCACCAGGCTCCTCCATCCCTGGGATTCTCCAGGCAAGAACACTGGAGTGGGTTGCCATTTCCTTCTCCAGGCAGGACCTTACCAACTTGTTAACCTGAAAATTTCATTTCACACATAGAAATAAAATTAAGAGAGAACTATATTCATATACGCTTGCTGTCATCACATATATTTCAATTATTTTAAGACACTAAAGCAAATATAAAGCGGAAGGTATAATTAGTGCTGTTGTCATGGATTATTAAGACAAAAGTATTTTTTTTCTGAAGCTATTATTATCCTCATGATTCAATCAATAATAGGAAAGAGAGGGAAGCCAGTGGGTATTTACTGAATGCTTACTGTATACCAAGAATCTTTAAGCATACGAACACACTAGAGCTTTTCTTTTCTTTTTCAGCTTTTCCAAAAATCTCTTCTTTCATCAACAGTGTAAGCTTTTCATAATTAGTTACTGTGAAAGATAGACTTATTTGTTTTTATTCTGGTACATGTTTTCCAATTACATTATGTTGGTGTTGGAGTCACACTTCTAGATTGCTTTGGTAGAACCGTATAATATGTAATAAGAAATGTTAGAAAGTGGGGTTTAGATGTTTGAAAAAGTTTGAAAGACTGTTTTAAAAATTCATAATTTTTTAAATGTTTTTCATCTCCCCTCAGTAGTTCTAAAGTTAAAACCAATTCTTAAATAGAAAGGCAGTGTTACTTTTCCACAAACTCTCTTGTAGGTTTCAATTTTAATGTCATAATCTAATAATGCAATATATTTGAAAACCCCAAAGAACTGTTGCCAGATAAGTTATCTTTTAAAAATGGCAGAACATATAAAGGCTTAACAATTGACAATGTTCAACTAAAGATTTTATCATGGTTTGACTATCATAGATCTTAGAAGTGATGCATGAATATGATTAGCTTAGTTTCTGCTTTCTGCATGAAAGTGGAAGATTATCCTTCCAATAATAGCAAGAGTATATTAAGTACCTACTATGTGTCAAACACAGTCTGCATTTATATTAATGTGATTTTTCCTCAAACTAATTATATAAAAATAGATTCTTATGTTTATTTTAAGAGGCCTAAAAGCTCTATATCATTGGACAGGCATTTGAAAGAGGTCTTTAAGTCATGAACCTGTGTTTTTCATTTTATCAACTTATTTTGAGTACAACGCTTGTGAGAACAAACGAATACACAAAATGACAATGCCTATAACAACTGTTTGAAACAATTGGACATGCAACTCATATTTCCCTGTAACATTAGCTTCATGTAGCTATCTCAAGGGCTAACATTTTTTATCCATTCCTTTCTTCTTATGTTTTGATAATTCAGGAGTTAACAAGCCAAGTCTTATTTCTGCGTTATTTTTAAAAAGAAACACTGATGATCTCATAATGCAAATACATTTGTTAAACAGAGTTTCACTTTGTTTATCTCATATGAGATTATAGTGTTTCAGAAAACATTTTAGAGGTCTTCATCCATAGCTTTATAACTCAATGATTTGCCATTTGAGTTTTTCTTCAATTTTCATATGTTTATGCAAGGACAAACATATCTTTTTTGTTTATAAAGATTGCAAACCCCTCTGTAGTTCTTTCTTCATTAGGAGCATGCGAGCACAGTGTATTTGAACTTCAATTGTGTTCTGAAATAATTTGAGTAAACTTAGCAATGTTTATTATACATGGGTAATAAATATGACTCATTTAATAAAGCAAAAAATCTAAATAAAACCGATTCTTTGTTAAACTATATAATTCTTCTTGAAAGCTAGAGAGAAGCATTCCTCTCTCAATAAAGAGATGTCTAAATGTTCATATCTGCAGGATACCTGTTATTTATTTTCTAACAAAAGGAAGATATCTACTTAAACTATAAAACATGCCAACACATAATTATCTTGTTATTGTTATAATGTATTTTTTCTCACTTTAAGCTTCCTAATATTTGACTTTTTCCAAAGAGTATAGGACAAATTTCAGGTATTAATAAAGAAAAGAATAAATATATATATATGTCTTGAAACAATCATTACCAAACAGAAAACAAACAAACAGACAAGAGTACATAAGAGCAGTGATCAGAATGTATTTTTTTTCCTTTCTGCAAGTGCAGCATGCCCTGGAATTGATATATAGCACTAAGAGAGCTTTATTTGTTGTTCCAGACTCTCCTCTAAGTAGTAAAACAAATAACATTAATTTTTCCTCCATGTTACAAGGCACACAGAGCCAAAAAGCATTACATGTTTTCCATAATTGTGTTGTGTTACTCATTCAAACTTTTGCTATTTCATCTGCACTATTTAGCTGTTTTTTTTTTTTTATTGTAACCTTTTATTCAAATCATTGCCATATCCTACTGCTGCTTTTTTGTATCATCTATTGACTGAGTTCTTTCTGCTCTATTTTATTTTTTATTTTTTCATTTATTTTTATTAGTTGGAGGCTAATTACTTTACAATATTATAGTGGTTTTTGTCACACATTGACATGAATCAGCCTTTTATTTATTTCACATAGTATACTCTATTTTTATTGAAAAAATATTTGAACAAAAAGCAACAGCAAGAAAACCAACATAATACAAACATCTTTTTTACTATTACCTAAGTAATTTGACAAAAAAATATCTATATATGGAAATCTTTTTCTTTGAATATTTGTAAGTTGCTCTTTGTCCCAGGTGGTGCTAGAAGTAAGTAACCTGCCTGCCAATGCAGGGGACATTAGAGATGCAGGTTCGATCCTTGGGTGGGGAAGATCCCCATGAGGAGGGCATGGCCACTCACTCCAGTATTCTTGCTGGGAAAATTCCATGGACAGAGGAGCCTGGTGGACTATAGTGCACAGTGTTGCAAAGAGTCGGATACGACTCAAGCGGCTTACACACAGCGTACAATGTGACATTGCTTGCTTTCTAACGGCCGTTTTGCTAAAATACTGCTCCCCCCAATTTTTTCTAACGAGTTTGTTTTCTACAATGTGAGTTACTTTGGATAATATATTTGGGAAGCAAGTAAAATATTTGCAAGCAGATGCAGATAAAGTTATATCTTTAAAGTTTTTGAAACTTTATAATTGCAAATAATACTATGTCTAAGGAATTGACTTAACTTGCATTTAGATTGACTGAACTTGCATTTAGAATGAATGGCAATAAGTAGATGAAGCTAGATTGTACCCTTTGACAAAATATATCATAAAGGTTTCTGAAGTCTTTAGTAAATGTTTTCTAAAGTCATTTTCTAGCAGCACAGTATATAGACCTTGAGGCAGGTGGATCTACTCCGAGTCTCAATGGCTGCCGCTTAATGAGTGGTATGTTAATCAGCCAATAGAAATAACCAAATCTAAATATTGTTAGAAGCACTACATGGAATCACATAATAAAATTAACCAGATTTTAGCACATAGTAAGTGCTTTATTTATTCTTCCCCATCTGTTTCTGTAACTCCAGTCTTGTGATAAGCTTATAAATTTCTTTTCTCAGTTATTTATTATGATGAAAGTCTTTTCTTAGTGGTATGGTTACCAATTAATACAATTCATTATATGTGAGTACATAAAATGTACATGCTGACATTGCAAGTGTGTGCATGCTCAGTCATGTCTGACTCTTTACAACCCCATGAATGGAGGCCATCGGGCTCCTCTGTTCATGGTATTTTCCAGGCAAGAATACTGGAGCAGGTTGCCATTTCCTTCTCCAGGGGCTCTTCCCAACCCAGGGATCAAACCCACGTCTCTTGCACCTCCTGCATTGGTCCGTGGGTTTGTCTTTGTTTTTTTCTTTTTAGTACCATCTGAGCCACCACATGCTGACAGGTTGACAGTAGTGACACTAATTTAACTTTGAAAAATATCGGTATTAATAGCTACCATTTATAGAAAACTTAATGTGGGGTAAGTTAGTCACTTAGCTTTCTATGTCATCTTTAATCCTCACTGTAGCTTGCAAGGTGGATGTTATTATCCTTACTTTACAAATGAGGTTCTGGGAGGTTAAATGACTTGTTCAGGATGACACAATTGTCCTGCAGGGAAACTGGAATTGGAATCACGGATTCTATTTCTGAAACCTAGTCTTATTCCTTGAAGAAAGGACGCACCACACAGTTGATGACATTAATAAGTGAATGTATTGATTTGAATTCTAAATTAAGCCTCATCGTCTGAATCAATTCAATTCAGAATTATATCAGTATTCTCAGATATAATGATTGAATTGCTCTAAACAATTTACTCATGCCTTATGTCTGAAGGAGTTCTATATCATCACTGAGCTTTGGAAAACAAACCAGAAATTCTCTTCTTTTTTTTCCTATGCTCAATCTCTGAAAACTTTAATTGAAAATGTTGAGTTGTTCTTTACCATGAAATTTTGTTTGTCAGTTTTACCACTTATAATGTCTAAATTCACAAAGAGTTCATGTAAACCATATTTGAATTTTTATACAGGAATCACTTTTGCCATAAAGTTGGTATGCATCATCTTGAATTATTTGATTATATGTATAAGAATGCAGGAATTGTTTTAAAAGTTTTACCAAGTTTACCAAAGGCAGTTCAAAGACCTTTATCATTTTTTTTCATTATTAATTTCTACTCTCCTGTCATTTGCTTTAACCTTTACTACCTTCTTCCTCCAGAAAAAGAAGTCACTTTTGAAATGGAAAAATTGTTTCAAATCATTGGCAAAGCTTAATGACTTCTGACTGCTGAGATATGTTCATTTAAGCCAGACCAAATGTTCCTCAGCTACAAATATTTGGTGTTGTTTACCGGGAACTGGCAAGATTTATGAGAGCCCAGTGGCAAAGACTGTGCTCACATGCCTCTCATTGTAATTGTTTCCCGTATTTAGTGATGAAGGGCTGTTAGGGAAGAAAATATCAACTTTTCAGGGACTAGTCACTTAGACTCAAATAGGATGCTATTTCACCTCTGATTTACTATGACATCATCATGACATCTAAGTTATTAAAGTTTTTCCACTTTTTTACCTAAATTCTTAGAAATAAAATTTGTAACTTTCAAGGTGCTCTGAAGTTGCAAAACAAAAAAAGGAAATATTTGGTTTCAATAATTTGTAACTATTAGATACTTAATGTAACTCATACTTTTAAAAAATGAAAACTTATTTTATCAGTTAGGTGCATCGTGAATATACACTCTTACGTGACTAATTTTATCAACATATAACCTCTTCTAACACTTAGTGAAAGTTAATTCACAGCCTTAAAAAATGTGTTAAATATAAGTTGTGGTGTTGTTCAGTTGTTTAGTCATGTACGGCTCCTGCAACTCCATGGACGGTAGCCCACCAGGCTTCTCTGTCCATGGGATTTCCCAGACAAGAATACTGGAGCGGGTGCCATTTCCTTCTCCAGGGGATTTTCCTGAACCAGGGATTGAACCTGAGTCTCCTGCATTGGTAGGTGGGTTCTTTACCACTGAGTCACCAGGGCAGTTAGTTAAATATAAGTACCTATTTGTAATTATTAAGGAGATATTCACTGTTTAGAAAAATGAATGAAGGGGAGTGTTTTTTTTTGTTTGTTTGTTTCTGATGAAGATATTTTAAAGGTGTTAATAAGAGATCTAAAACCAGATGAATATAACAGTCAAAGTTTGAGCTTTCCATGGAAGAATTGAGCCTTAGGCAGAGTCTAAACCTGAAAGTGATAGCTAGCCCCAGAAGATTTCACTGAGAAGATAGGATTTTGATTCAAAGAACTCGATAAATGTCTGACAAGAATTGACAACAAATAGCTTTGTAATACTAGCACAAGCCACCCTGTTCTTCAAAACAGCAAATTGTGATTTTAAGTATCCTTTGCAGTAGTCATTATACATGTTTTCATCATCATGGTAGAACAGTACTTCCTTCAAAACTACTGTGTTTAAGTCATGATCTGACTTGTATATGCTACCTGTTACATAACAGACACTGGTTGAATTGACATGTACCAACTTAGTCCTTGAATGACTTTTGGAGATAGGCAGTATTATTTTTCCCATTTTACTGACTGAGAAACAGAGTTGCAGAAAGCATTTGAAGTCAATATGTGTGTGATCTTAAACTAAATCTGATATTACTTTTCAACTTAGGTTTTCCTTTGGGAAATATGTCAACAGTTATTTGCTTCCATTATAATATGATATGAAAAAGGAATTGCTAATGATGACAGAAAAGATCTTACATATGTATTCAAATGCTTTTTCACACACACTATGAAATTTTATCCATATAAAGACTCTAAAATATATAGTGATTGAAAAAGGATGAATTTTTGCATTTTTCTTGTGTTTTAGCATATAATATCAAAAGACTAGCTGTGTATTGTTAAAAGGGTCAGCCTCTGCATTATTCCATATTGAACTCCTTATTATGTATCTCTGTATAATAAAAGGAAAAGTGCTGACAAAAAGGAGAAGAAAAAGCTAAATTTTTTTCTTGCAATAACTGTGACACAGATAGTATTAAGCAATATTTTTGCCCTTGAAATGTTTAGAAGTATTGACATTCTGTCCACTAAATTGTCAGCTTGTCTTTAAGGTTAGAGCTTCTAAGTTCTTAGCATTTAACAGGCTGACATTGATCTCTTGGTTCTTCAAACTTCTATATCACCAGCAAGTTAGATTTGATTTTGAAGGAGAGCATTTAAAATGTTGCCCTTGATAATGATATCTCATAACTTCCATTAATTATGCTAGGATTTTTGCATTGAATGTCTAGGCTTTAAGTATGGTTTCAAATAAGTTACCAGTATTAAACTATTTGATAAATTCTATGTTAGAAAAAAATCCTTTGGTATTAAGGGATGATTCAGCGGATAATAAAATACAGATACAAAAGCAAAAGAAAGTAACACATTGGTTTTAGTCTGACATATACTTCAGAAGCCAGTGTTATAAGGAAGTTCACAATGCTTATTATCATCATGTTGAGTACTTAATAACTTTGTCATGAGTATGGAAATATTTCCAAGAAAACAAAAAGACTGACTTTAATTTCTTACTTTTTACATAAAATATGTTGGTGGGGAAAATAATTTATAGCATTTGAATAATATTTATTCTGGGACAATGACTGGACTTTCTAGACAATATTTTCATTGTTCCATTAATTGGTTAAAGAATCACAAGAAATGGCAGTGGGATTTTTTTTTTTTTTTTTTTAAGATTTCTTTGACTCTCTCCACCCACAGGCTCTGAGCAAGGCAGTAAATAGTCCATTTTTGTTAATGAAGCCTCCCTCATACAGCTGGGATTGTTTAATATTTTACGAGTGTTACTTTGTTTTGCTCTCAACGATCTCAGGCAGTTAAGGATTTATGAATCGTGTTTTTCTCAGCCCATCTGCGGTTTCCTATCTTCCCTGGCCTTGAGAATATGTTTAAATTTATTAAAGCGAAGCAAAGGCTCATTATTTCAAAGGAGAGCCAAAGTGACACAGTGAATTGGTTATTAATGGAAAGGCACTGCCATAGGGCGATTGAAATTTAATGATATCCTACAAGAAAAAAATGAGGGTGTCACTTTCCAAAAAGTCATGCTAAATGCCAGCCTTTTTAAGGTCCTGCCGCTAATTTTATGCCTGCGCACAGTAATGTTTTCAAAAGCGTTTAGGAAACACGGACCAGTGACTGTACTGATTATCCTTTTCACCTTCGCGCCTGTTCCAAATGGGTTTGTGCAGTGAGCGATTTAATCTCTAAATATAGGGAACGTTAAAAAAAAATAACATTGCTGTTTTTCACAAGCTAAGGGCCTTTTGCAATCCTCCAGAGATGGACTTGCAAATATGCTATCTCCATATGCTCTCAGTAAGCTCTCAAACTGGCGGATCACCAAAAAAGAAAAAAAAAAAAAAATCAATCCCTTGATTTTTATTTCTGCCATTCAAAAACTGTTTTAATGTCATAGTCTATAAACTATATTTATTAATATTCAGATAATATTCCATTTGAGCTGCAAAATGGGACTTGGGGTGATTTTTAAGTTTTCCTTATTTAACTTGGTCTCTTTATTGAATTACAGTGTTGACACAAACATACCGCTTCTTTATCTCGCCCCATTTAATGTAAACCAGAGACATCTATCTGTTAATGAGAACACTTTGTTGATCAACTGAATCATTGCTTTCAGAATTACTGCCTCAGTGACTTTCTGTATTAATTGAAATATCCCTCAATGATTTTTAAAGTTATTTCAAATTCCTCTGGAACAAAATTGACCTGATAATATCCAATAATGCTTCAGAATGCTAGATGGGATTCCATAAAGATTCCTGAAAACATACTATTCCTTTTACAGTTTTTGCTTTACTTGAAGTATTCTACTTCTGTATGACTTTCAAAGATATATATTGATATTTGAAGAGGATTGTACATTACAGAAAATGGCAGTTTACATATAGGAATAGTAAGACTTGGGATTCAGCAATTTAAGCAATACATTAATTCCATGAAGTAAATATGAGAATTTTTAATGCCAGAACTGCAATGGGTCCAGTTTTTATGCATCTTTACTTACTAGAGCTGAATATAAACTAAAATGTAAATGGTGCATTTGACAGGCACTGTAGTAACATATAATTTTCTCATACTGCATCTGGTAATATTAAATTGTCTACTGGTGGCAAACACAGTTTTAGATGTAGAATAGTATGAGTTCTTTCTGCTGTTTTATGGTGAAATATGTTTTCTGAGAATTTCTGAAGTTAATTTATAAAAATTAAATTTACACTCCATTCAGAATTACGTTAACAAGATTTTATAACTTGTGATCACACATTGGGGAACTTTTCATTTATCCTGGGTCAGAGTGTGAATCTAAAGAGATGAGAAAAATGTTCAAATCTAAGAGACAGCAGTGTGTCTTATAGGAGAAAAATCACTTGGAATATGGTGTCAGGGATCCACAATTTAAGTTTCTCTGGATCCTGTCTCTCTTTAGGAGTAAAGTTATCATTCTATAATCTTCCTAACAAAGACATAAACACTCCAGCTACATCTATTTTGATCGTTTCACGACAGCTTACTGGAGGCTGAGCTATGACAGATTTCTTCATTGTCTTTTTGCCAAAATTTGTCCTTTAAGTCATTTTTGTTGACTGCCCCTTTTAGCAGCTCACCTCACAATGAAAGAGAAGACAATTAATGGGAGGGTGATTTATCACTGCCAAAAACTGTCAAGGACTTCAGTTGTAGCTGGAGAAAAAGCAATTTCACATTATGGCATTTCACTCTGAATACATTGTATTTACAGCTCACAGTTTTATTTTCAGAGCCTATTATCAGGTGAAACAGTTGCATCTGAAATGTTGTTTGTGACATAGGTGACCTGTTAGGATTTGATAAGTATTTACGCCAGAGCACAAGGGGCTCACACATCTGCTGTTGGCAGAAGCAATGGAAAAAAATAACCTGGAAATGAGGCGTTTGATTTTTCTGGTTCCTACACTCGAGCATCTGTTGCTATAATTAAGTGGCATTCAGTAATTGCGGAGCAATGGTGAAATAAACATATGTATTCTTGCCAGCTTTTAGGATTTGGTGTCCTTACAGTAGGAGAGACAAGCAAAGTGACTTCAATAAGAACAAAGGGTTTTGTAGCAAAGTTTAACCATTAACTTTTTGACAGAAGAGAAAAAAGAATGTCAGGTCAGAAAACTGTTTCATCAGAAAGTGAAATAGGATAGTTTTACAAGAAGGAAGTTCCTACAGCATGCACCTTTGGAATCAACTTTCCATCTATAAGCATGTCAAAATGGCTTAAACACTTTACCTGAGTAAGTTATATCATGAGGGAATATAATAATAACAAAAATAGGGCTATTATCATTCTTAATGGTGTTGTGTCATGAAAAAGAGATTACAGTGAAATTCATTGAATAAGCCAAAGATTTAACATATTTACTTGGTAAGCTGTAAGAAATCATTATGTTTGTATTGGAGCTTGACTTTTAAGAGCAATATGATGGAGTATTTGGGGGCTAAATTAATGCCCTCATCAAAATAGAAAGTGATTCGCAAGAGGGCTGAGGGCAAGGGCAAGCAATGAGATAGGTTGCAGGACTTTTTTGAATTACAGTCCATAAGCCTCAACCCTGCTCTCCAGGTACTTCTGAGATTCTTGGAAAAGGACCTTAGGTGTCTCTCAAGATATTTTCATCCCCATGTACTTTGAAGAGAAGTCTTGACTCTGAGACGAATATACGCTGCTTATGAATACTGTATATATTTACTAAAATTCTTTAGTCAATACGTTTTATGCCCCATTAGTTATTTAGAACAATTCAGATTCTTCTACACAGTAGAACAATTTGGATTTGGTTGTTATACTGTGGTGGTTTGCAGTTTCCTGGAAATGTCACATGACACATTCTTTTGTGCTATAAATACCTACGAAACAATGACTTTTGGAATGAGGAGAAAATGTAAACTTCAAGCTCTCATGAAATAAAAGTATTAACATTCACTTTTTAAGAGTTGTAAGTGGATTTCATTATTATTAGTAAGAACAGTATGGTGGCTAATAAACTAAGCTACGGTATAACTGTGACACCCTTTCTTTGTCGCCCACTTGAGAGGGACAGTGAGGTTGAGTATAGAAAATCTGGTCGCATATGTGATTTGGCATTTTTATCTGATACTTTGGCATCGGGTGATTACTTAACTTACTGGGTGAAGAAAAGACATGAGGAGTCAACCATGAAGAAATGAAAATGATGGATTATGGCTTCAGAATGTCAACAGTTGTTGTGTGTCTGCTTAGAAAAGAGTGTGTATGAATGAGTTTTCCTTGAGTTAGGAAGATTAAAGATCATTTAGTTTTATCTTTTTCAGGAAGTGGCTTTAAAGTGTGTTTTCAAATAGGTTTAATATTTTTAATTCCTATTGAAATGCACTGAATAGTAATGAGATTTAGACTTATAATAGACCCCTATCTATATTATCTAGTCTATATATTCATACTTATGAATATGGGAAAATCATAACCTGTTATAGAAGAAACTGAGAGAAAAATATCATCTTTGCCTTCTGTTGGCTTACAAAAGATTTACTAACCACAGCGAAATTTTACATAGTACATATTATATGCTAAGTGCTGTTCTAAATACTAGCAATATAGTAATAGCTTCATAGCAATGTTTTAGACAGCACATTATTATTCTTACTTTCCCCCATTTTACAGATGAAAATGACAAGGTCCTGTGACCAGTATGTAGCCTACAGTTCTGGGAATTGAGTCTGAAAAAGCCTAGAGGTTAGAAGTGTCATAACTTAAGTTCATGGATGCTATTCAGTTGGGGAATATTTATGTATTTATATACATCTAAAAATAATCTTTTTGGCCTATATATTTGCTATATTTACCTCCTTTACTAGTTGCTTTAATGTCATGATATTATTAGAAAATATTATGTTAATATGATGTTGATTTTCCTCCTTACTTTTTTCAAATGCATGAATCTCTGTAGTTTTATATGCCTCTTGATAACAGAGAGGCGGGGGCTCCTATTGTTAGCCCAATTTTCTTTTAAGCCTGACTATTGCCTTTGGATAAACCATTCCCTGATTTTATATATAACTGTTTAACATAGTTTTCCATCATGTCTAGTCTTCACTTTATATATTTAAACTAGTTATTTTGTTATCATCAATCATTTGCTCCCACTGTTTTATTTCCTGTTCGTATTAGCTTCCCAGAAATCTGTTAATTTTTCCTTTAATGAATACCTCCTTTCATTTTCCCTTGAAAATCTTTATTTCACATTTTCTAAATCCTTGTTCAGTTTTGGGGACAGACATAACTTATCTCTCTGTTGTAGTGTTTGGTGGTCTGAAATAATTTCAATGAGCTATTTAAAAAGAACCCCGTGGATTGATTTGTTCCTCTGTCCACATGCCATTGTGATGTGGTGACAAGAGCATGGCATTATCACACTTAATCCTTACAATAATTTTCTGAAGTTGGTACCATTTTATCTCCATTCTAATGGTGAGGAAATTGAGGTT
Organism: Dama dama; assembly: GCF_033118175.1. Lineage (NCBI taxonomy): Eukaryota > Metazoa > Chordata > Mammalia > Artiodactyla > Cervidae > Dama > Dama dama. Next base: position 48,746,357 of record NC_083710.1, on the reverse strand, counting down.
TAGAGATGATTAATAGATTGCCTAAGACTCAGAGCTTAAGAATAACATTATCAGGAAGAAACCCAAGTTTGACCTCTTCTAGTGCCTTTTCTTTCTGAACAGTCATATGCTACATTTATCCTTATTTCAGTTTATCACTATTTTTTTTTTCTTACATGTAAATATTGAAAAAATTAAGCAATGGTGATGAAGTGCTCAAACAAATTTTCTTGATTATGTGTATATCAATTTTTGTTCAAATGTTTGATCTTGCACATATGTGCATACTGCTTTGATTAGGACCCAAAGCTTTGAACAATAGGTTAGCTGAAATATTAGTGATGAAGTGCTATGAAGTCCTCAGAAGTATTGCTTTTATCAATTGTGATGTATATAATTGATGTTTCTTTAATGAAACCCTGGATAAGGGAATGGCCACTCACTCCAGTATTCTTGCCTGGAGAACTCCATGGACAGAGGAGCCTGGTGGGCCCCAGTACATGGGGTCTCATAGAGTCAGACACAACTGAGCAATTTTCACTTCACTTTAATGAAATCTTTAAAATTCTTTGTTTTGTATTTACATTATTTTAAAATTGTTTGTTAACGCATGTGTGTGTACTCATCTGCTTCAGTTGTGTCCAGCTATTTGCAACCCTATGAAATAGAGCTCACCAGGCTCCTCTGTCCATGGGATTCTCCAGGCAAGCATACTGGAGTGGGTCACCATGCCCTTCTCCGGGGGATCTTCCCAAGCCAAGAATTGAAACCACATCTCCTGCCTATCCTGCATTGAACACAGATTCTTTACCACGGCTCCACTGGGGAAGCCCAGTTTATTATAAAAGTATTAAAATATGAACAGAAGCCCAGTTTGTTAATAAAAGTATTAAAATAAGAATAAAATTAATATTTATGTATGTGAAATACTGTAGAAGTGGAGCATAATGGTTGAAAGCATGAACTCTAGATTCAGGACAATTTATATTCCACTTCCTACTCCACTTCATAGTGAGGATTCTCTTAAATTTTGGTGGTTACTTACCTACATTAATGCTCATTTTCCAAATTTGAAAAATGGGAATAATAAATACCTGCCTGAGGGAGAAGTGTAAGAATAATTGAATAATGTATAGAGATGGGTAACTATCATTCCTATTAACTCTCAACATCATCATTCATCTCTGAAACAGGTAGCCACAAATTTGATCAATAGGTATGTCCCCAAAATTCAGTAGTGCTGTGTTTGAAATTTGAGCCATCATTTTCCCCCATAGGATAATATCATAAATATAGGATACAGCTAATTGAAAGAATAATATTAGCTCATTAGTGATACTCTATAAATTTGTTATGAGTTAAATAGACTCTCTGGAAAAAACAGAGCTAGACTACTTGAAACAATTTTAATAAATGATGCTACTACCTCTGTTGCATAAAACAGGAGTCAGCAAACTTTATTGTAAAGGTCCAGATAGTAAATATTTTAGGCTTTAGGGGCCATATGGTCTCTGTCACACCACTCAACTGTGGTGTTATAGTGTGAACGTAGCCATAGATTATAAATAAATGGGTGACTGTGGCTTTGTTCCAGTAAAAGTTTATGAACACTGAAATTTGAATTTCATATGATTTTCAGGTGTCACAAGATATTATTCATATTTTTATTTTATTTTTTCAATCATTTCAAAATGCAAAACCATTCTCTGTTCACAAGATACACAGAAGCCACTCACAAGTGGCAGGCTGGATTTGGCCTAAAGCCATAGTCTGCCCACCTCTGACAAGAAATATGGTTCTGTCTCTTCTGAATTTTTTACTTAAAATATTTTACCCCAGTCACATTTGTCAGTCTCTCATCTCTCAGAGATCTAGATGGCTGTTTTCAGAAAAAGCCCAAAGACACAAGAATGAGGACAGAGTGTTAATAACTTGGAACTTAAGTCAGAAGGCCAAGTACAAGACAGCATCATGACCTAACAATGTTCTGCTTTGGTGCAAGCCAGTTAAGCAGTCCAAGTACATATTTTTCATGTTGAAAGCAGGGGAAATAATCTCATATCTGACAGACTTGCTGTAAAGAAAAAACGAGGTTCTATTTTAAATGATCATAAATTAAAAAGCGTGGTGTTATCTCACGATTCAAGAATTCTGAGATCTTAGTACCTCACTATACGGGTTTCCCCAGTGTTTCAGTGAAAGAATCCACTTGCAGTGCTGGAGCTGCAGGAAACATGGTTCAATCCCTGAGTCGAGAAGATCCCCTGGAGCACTGGAAAACCCGCTCCAGTATTCTTGCCTGAATCCCATGGACCGAAGAGTCTTGTGAGCTTCAGTCCACAGGGTCGCAGAGTCAGACACAACTGATGTGACTTAGCACACATGCATGCACCTCATACATGATTGTTTCCATTATCTGTACTATGGGACTCTGTATTTGTTTGATAGGGCTGCCTGAACAAAATAGCATGGACTGCATGGCTTAAACAGCAGAAATTTATTCTTTTCACAGTTCTGGGGACTTGGAAGTTCAAAATCAAGGTGTGGCAATTTGGGTTCTTCCTAAGGTTTGTCACCTTGGCTTGTAGACTCCTTCACACTATACCTTCACATGACCTTTCCTTTGTGAGATAGCATAGCTGGTACCTCTTGCTATTTTAATAAGGACACCAGTGTTATTGGATTAGGGCCCCACCCTTGTGACTTCATTTAACCTTGATTACCCCTTCAGTTCAATTCAGTTCATTTGATCAGTCCTTTCCTACTCTTTGCGACTCCATGGACTGCAGCACACCAGGCTTCCCTGTCCATCACCAATTCCCAGAGCTTACTCAAATTCATAAATAAACATTAAAGGCTATCCAGTTCAGTTCAGTCGCTCAGTCATATCCGACTCTTTGTGACCCCATGGACTGCAGCATGCCAGTCCTTCCTGTCCATCACCAACTCCAGGAGTTTACTCAACTCATGTCCATTGAGTCGGTGATGCCATCCAACCATCTCATCCTCTGTCATCCCCTTCTCCTCCCACCTTCAATCTTTCCCAGTATCAGGGTCTTTTCAAATGAGTCAGCTCTTCACATCAGGTGGCCAAAGTATTGGAGTTTCAGCTTCAACATCAGTCCTTCCAATGAACACCCAGGACTGATCTCCTTTAGGATGGACTGGTTGGATCTCCTTGCAGTCCAAGGGACTCTCAAGAGTCTTCTCCACCACCACAGTTCAAATGCATCAATTCTTCAGCACTCAGCTTTCTTTTTAGTCCAACTCTCACATCCATACATGACTACTGGAAAAATCATAGCCTTGACCAGACAGACCTTGGTTGGGAAAGTAGTGTCTCTGCTTTTGAATATGCTGTCTAGGTTGGTCATAACTTTCCTTTCAAGGAGTAAGCGTCTTTTAATTTCATGGCTGCAGTCACCATCTGCAGTGATTTTGGAGCCCAAAAAAGTAAAGTCTGCCACTGTTTCATCTGTTTTCCCATCTATTTGCCATGAAGTGATGGAACCGGATGCCATGATATTAGTTTTCTGAATGTTGAGATTTAAGTCAACTTTTTCACTCTCCTCTTTCACTTTCATCAAGAGGCTCTTTAGTTCTTCACTTTCTGCCATAAGGGTGGTGTCATCTGCATATCTGCAGTTACTGATATTTCTCCCGGCAATCTTGATTCCAGCTTCTGCTTCAGCCCAGCGTTTCCCATGATTTACTCTTTATATAAGTTAAAGAAACAGGGTGACTATATACAGCCTTGATGTACTACTTTCCCTATTAGGAACCAGTCTGTTGTTCCATGTCCAGTTCTAACTGTTGTTTCCTGACCTGCATACAGATTTCTCCAGAGGCAGGTCAGGTGGTCTGGTATTCCCGTCTCTTTAAGAATTTTCCAGTTTGTTGTGATCCACACAGTCAAAGCTTTTGACATAGTCAGTAAAGCAGAAGTAGATGTTTTTCTGGAACTCTCTTGCTTTTTTGATGATCCAGTGGATAAACACTCTATTTCCAATTACAGTCACATTGAGGTTTAGGGCTTCAATATGTGAATTTTAGGGAGACACAATTCAGCCCGGTTCATAACAGTTCCTTCTTAATGATTACATGGTCCGTAAATCAAGGTAGGTAACCAAGCTAAATCCTGTTAAATGTTACGTCAGAATCTATTGTAGAGGATAGGCAGTGTTACTATAAAGATGTACTTTATAATAGCTTATTTAATCTAAAATTTCAGTATCTGCATTATTTCAATCGAAGATAAATTTAAATGAAATTATATTACATGGGATTTTTGTTTTTGTTGTTTTCTTTCTTTATTTTTAGAATTTTGTATAGGAAAAGAGAATGCCGAGGAGTAAAATTAATTTGCTTTATAGAGATTGATTTTTGACCTATGAGTAAGGTTCAAACAGCAAAAGCTTTTAACTCTAGGAATAACGAGTAGTGCTCTAGGAGTTTTGGCTGTGTTTTATGCAGAAAACTTTTGCCAAGGTATACAGTATTGTTTTCCCTAATGCCCTCTACTCTTTATTACTTTCCTTCTCTGAAGATTAGATTATTTATTTTCTAAATGCTTGTTTGCTATCTATCATGTAGACCTTTTTGTTTGCCTTTAGTTGATTAAGTCATGTGTCAGATTCTACTCATGTCATTGCTTTTGGTGGAGTAAAACAGATTGCTCTGGGAATTGTCAACCTTGAGGGAATTTACATAGTGCTATTTTATTATTCTACAAAAATTTAAAAATCCTAATTTTCTCCATTACTCCTATAAATTCATCTTCAGATCTTTGAGAAGGTTTATGTTTTTCATAAATAACTACATCCAATGTTACTTTAATATATATATATATATATATATATATTTAATTTTTTAAAAAGGCATGGTGGAAGATAATGTAGTCTTGAAAACCTATAAGTACTACAAAAAACATAGACTGACAGGTGTTTAATGGACACACATTTATAATCAAGCCCCTGTGGACAACCATTACTTGAAGAGTCAGTTAGATAGTTAATTTCTAAATTCTGTTAAGCCAAAAAGTGGCAGTTGAGTTAATTTTGTCAATAATGTGTAGATTCATGTTATGGGATGTAGTTTGCTAAGAACCTAGTGGAGGCCATAGAAGTAATTTTAATTGAGATTTTTACAACCATTTGATAACAGTGTTTTGATCACTGTAGTTAGGGCAGGATTCCAACAGTGGCCATAAAATCTGTGACTAATCCACTGAGTCACTCAGTCCCTGTCATATATTGTTTAATGGCCCATGTTGCCAGGAATTATTATCACTTTCTAGTGATAATTTTTAGAGAGAGAAACTTTGTGGACACAAAAGATGAATAGAAGTTGAAAACTTATGTTTGTAAAGACAGTTAATAAAACATCTCGCTCAGTTTATGATGGAATTTCCTCATTTATACTGACTGTTCAGATTCTTAAATCATATACTTATAAATATATGTTTATGTATATGTGTGTGTATGATACTGATGAATATTCTAACTTTCCGTGGTTAATGTTTGCAGGGCACTTACAGATGCTAGAATAATCTCTAATGTTTTTGCTCAATCTGCTCTGGAGATGGATGAAATAAATAGTTTAAACTAATTAATGTAACACCAGCTGTTACAAGTGCTTGGCAGACGTCTGTGTGTTTTGATGGGCAGGGAGCGGCTGTTGTACTTGACTTTATTTTAGTACAATGTTGATCACAGTGTAAGCTGGAATAAATGACAAGCCAAAAGAAGAAACAGAGGATGAAGTACATGTAATGCAAAATAAATACCATCTTCTTCTCTAGAAGTATATAATTTTTACAGCTAAGGAACATAGAAACTGTTGTGCTGGAATTCATCAAATCATAAGCCCTTTAATAGCTACTAGATTAAACACATCCAGTAATTCTATGTTGCATACAAAATGCTGTGAAAATGTAGGTATGTGAACTTGCACACTGTCCTTGGTTTTCCAAAGGACCTATTTGGGTTGCAGGTATGAAATGTTAGCCGGTCGTTTGAGACCTTCTTTCTGCTAATTGAATGTCTTTAGAAAAAAATAAGAAAGATTGTAGTCATCTGGAACAAGTTGGGAAATTATTTTAATTATATTATTTTAACCAGTGGAAAGAAGGTATTGGGTTTTATTGCTTAGTGATAATGAATGTTATTGTTTTTAACTTTCTATGGGTTACTCTAGTATCTTTATACAGCTGATTCCCTCATTTAAAGAAAAAAAAAAAGGAATTTACAGACCAGAAACATTTGCAGCCCACAAACTGTACACAAGACTTGTCCACTGGGATGAGCAATTCTCCTTGTGAGGAGAGTTTTGTTTGTGTCGTACAGTGGAGAAAAAGGCTTCTGCCCATATTTATAGTTTCCATAAGACTTAAGTATAAATAGCCTCCTAACTTCTCTTTTAAAGTTGTAGGGCAGAATCATTGTGCTCTGACAGAGAAGCAATGTTTGTTATCTCAGTATGTGCCAACATTAAGATAACAGTGTCATTGTACAGATTGTTACCCAGTGAATTTGTCTAATAAGTTAGAACAATGTGTGCTGGGCAGATGGCAAGTGTGCTCTGGAAAAAAAAAAACTGATGGATGGGATATGATGTCATCAATGAGATGACAAGGTCACAAGGTACTTGACCTCCAAGAATAAGTCCTAACTGGTTAGAATTCTAAATGGTGAACTTTGGTGACACTAGCTAAATGGGAAATATGTGCAATTTGTATTTCTTTATGGTGGTGTTTACCCCCTTCACTGAACTCCACATAATGGGATTTTGTCCCTGAAGACTCAGAGATATTGTTGGAGGGTTGCACCCTATAACCTTCTGAGGATTTCAAATACAAAATCCACACATCTAAACTTTAACAAAATCACAGTGAATATTATTTATGAAGTCAGGTTCAGAGCTTTCCCTTTTTTATATGTATATATGCAGAAAGAACTTAGTTAAGACATCCCATTAATTTTAACATGTTATCACAAAACAGCAAAGTGCTGACTCCGTGAAAATATTCAGTGCATAAAATTAAACTTTTATATTTTCATTAAAATATGTTTCTATATATACAAGCATAAAATAAACTGTCAGAGATCCTGATGTTGTCTTTATACTTTAATTACGACTTTAGTTGCACTTACAGGTGACAAACCTAAACACATTAACATTTTTGTTTCAATATTATCATTTTAAAATTTCAAATGACTTTACAGTCTATTTCCTATCACCTATGTGATATGATCTCAGAATTTACATTGGCCTGGCAAGTGTATTCCAGACAGAAATCATAACAAGTATGATTACAGATAAGGGGTTGCAGAGGGAATATGGGCAAAACATAAGAGGATATGTGTATTATATGAAATAAAATTTTCAAAGACCCACTTACTTGTAATTATTTTGTGAAAAAAAGATTAACTGCTTAAAAGATGTTCCCTGGAAGAAAATACTGTACATGTATTAAAGAAATGACCAAGCAACAAAACACAGGTTCCTACTTTTGATCATTGTCACATCAGATTTTATTCATAAACTAGCAAAAAATCTAAGGTCTAAAAACAGTGAATTGCCGTAAGTGTGGTAGCCTACATTGCTGTTTTTGTGCATTCTTAATAACAGGGCTCAGGTTATTAACAGTGAAGATAATTTTAAAAATGAGATAAATATTTTTTATTGAAGGAAATAAATGTACACATATCACTGTTCAGCATAAAGAATATGCATGTTTTTGTGGCATAATCTAGAAGAATTGTTAAGTGCTTGGAATAGTAATTTAATTATGAAATATATTATTATGCATATATATATCAATACTATCAGTGTTTAAAAGAAAACAGAGATAGTGTGTATAGTTCAAAATAGTATTTTCATCAGCTGAATGAATTTTTGATAAGATAAACTACCCTAAGAAGTTCATTTATTTGGTAACTTTATATAAATTTTTAGTGGCAGTGGGAGATACGTAAATGTAGTTTTATTAATATATTCCATATTTTTGATATAAATTCTAACTGTAGAGTACTGGGGGATTTCTTAATTACTTTAAGTTGACAGCAAAGTTTGGCTTTTTCTATAGCTGCAAATGTTATAACGATGAATTAGCAATTGCTATAGTAATATAGATTATAATTTAGATTCAGTCTTATCTCTTTGGATATATCAAAGCCTATATGTTTAAACCAGTTCTAAACTTTACAAGCTTATACTATTAGGCGTTAATATTGTCTAGATGATTAGCATGATTAAACATTATTCTGTCAATGTATATCAAGTGATCAAAAGAGCTTATGAAATTATTTGATAAATTATTCAAATAGAGTTGCTATTTTTAATATAAATGAAATAACAGAACCCATATCTCATACCGCATTGACACTCAGTATTGATTATATGGCTAAACCATTTTCAAGGGCTGACTTTAGTTAATCTGATCTCTTTTTCTGTCTGAGGCAGATAAAATATTAATACAAGGTAAATGAGTACTCACTGAACTTGCCATATGGCCCCTGTGGAGGCCAGAGGGGCCTGGGCAGCCTATGGACTTGCCATATGGGCCTAGAGGGAAAAGGTAAGTATTACACAGAGAACAAATCTACCATATGGACTGGGTGGAGCACTTGAGACTCTAAATACTTCCTTATACTGGAGCATTTTCACAAAAGAATACAAAACACATAAATAATACATTATACAAAAACCCTTGAAAATGGATCAATTGTTTAGATTTAATATGATGCTTTCAAGCAATGTCCAGAGCATATAAATAATCATGGTTTACTTTGAAATGGCAAAAAGGATCATCAATCATTTACCCCTGACATTTTTACATTGCATTTAACATCTGTTCCATAATAGCATGGTACAGTAATACACTTAACATCATATTATACACTGAACCTAAACAAATAAATATAGCACTAAATTAGAGTTTCTGAAAGTTTGCCTTGCTTCTGTGGATATTTTTGCAAATACTGAGTTATCTATCTCTGCCATCATTTGAATTTTTTGTTATTATATAAGCAGGTGAAATTAAGCAAATGGCAAAAACAATTTTCTTGGTACAATCAAACCTCATTAATTTGGTTTCTGCTAATATGGAATTTATGATAATTAGCTTGGACTTGATAAAGTTTACCTTTGTACTAGATATGAAGAAAAGATTTGCTCAGTCAATTATTAGTATAAACAAGATAACAATGAACATGCTTAACCCACTTAAGAGAGAATACTTTTAAAGGATTTCAAGACATTAATTGAATGCAAATATATACTGCTAATAACAAATGAATATAATTTAGTCTTTGAAACAGGTTTTCTAGTACCTGTGCTTGTTAGCAGATGGTTCCAATTACTGTATATACTTCTAAAGTCTCCATATATTTCTTTGTAGTTCTGTTTCTTATATTTTCTTTGAATTTTGCCATTTTCACTAATAATTTTCTCACCTTATTTTGCAAAGCAGCTATGTCTCTGTTTTCTTTCTTTAACATGTATAATCCTTAAAAAACGGATTACCTTCTTAGCTTTTCTTTAACGCATAATGATTCTTCTGTGGTTTTTTTATAATTGGTTTTTTTATAATTTAAACAACAAAAGGCCTATGAGAATTAATTCAGAAACAACATTTTGGCAAATGTGGATACATCTGAATTATATTTTAAATTATTCTTTGAATTCTTTATGGCCCATTTGCAAATGAAAACACTTTTTCATATAGGATTTTGATAAATTCAGGATCTGCTATCATTAGATTGAGTTTATTAATACTTTGAAATCCAAGAAAAGTTGTCAGAGAACCTAATTATCCAAACCTTTGCAATTTATTGGCCTATTAGACCAAATATTTATGTACTCTGTCAGCTTCAGTAGTCTTTACTACTGTTCTCATGGTTGGCATTCAATTTTTTCCTCTCTGTTTTGGAATTTTTCTTTTCTTCTGTGATAGCTTTCCTTATGTCTCTCTAGAGAGAGATCAGAGCCGCTTCTGCTATGCCATTATTTTTCTCCTTTTACATAATGGATGCTCATTAATTCATGTGGCAAACCAAATGGAAAATCATAATATTCAGAATTCAAAAAAATTTAAGTATGAGGAACATGATGCACAGAAAGCTAAAAGTTAGTCAGGATGTCAGAGCAGACAGGTGGCAAGAATGTTCTTGCAAGGTGGAAGGTAGCAAATGAAGACCACTAAGCAGTGGGCATCAGTGAAGTTCTGGAAAAAAAAAATGTATATGTATTGGAAACATTTGATCATGGAGAACTGGTTTCTGCATTAGATTTGCAAAACCAAAAGTGTTAAAAGAAGTCTAAGTAACATAAGCTGAGGAAACGAAAATATTGGGCTGGGAACCAAGGCAAGCTTCCAGCACAGGACTGACCCCAGTTATAATATTAAGAAGAAACCCTGTAAGAAAACAAGGCAAGAATATAGTCACTAGAAGCAGTACCGTGGGCCGCAGATCAGTAAAGACAAATTTATACTGAGTTTTTTTTGTCTAATCTCTTAGCTTGATATGCCTTAAATGAGTCCTTCTGCTGATACTAATAAATGCCTTCAGTGCTTGCTAGCATTTAAATCTGGTTTGGAGCTAAATGGCATGTGCTTTCTTAAGAAGGCGAGTAAAGATGCTTGGCTCAAAGTCTTTGGTAAGTAAAGCAAATCTTTATCTCAACCAGGAACATCATGAAGCCCACCCCCAACCTTGCTCCCATCAATTCCCTCCACTCTATCCCTTGCTGCATCCTGGAGTCTTCTAATTTTCTCAGTTTGGTTCATGTCACTACTATTCCCTGGCTCTCCAGAATACAAATTAAGACTTACTATTTGATTTTGATTTCTTTTTCATTGAACAGTTCAGTCACCAATTCCTCTGAATTTCTTCCAGCATCTGTAGGATTGGAGTGCCTGTTGATAAAATGGCCTTAATTAGGAGTTTTCTAAATGGACTGCCATCACTATATTCATATTTCTTCTGTATTCTCATGCTCTCACTGCCCACTCATGGTTTTCTGGAATTCTCATTGAAGCAAGGGTTTGGACTGGTAGTAGGCCTCTCTCATTGTTCCCTGTTAACATTATTTTTACATTATTCATGAATTTAGAACCAGATAAAGTATGTGGTAGGAAAAACCCCCTGAGTGATGAAATGGCATAAATGTGATTTCAAATTCTGTGTCATTATAGAAAATCTCTTCATCTCTTTAAGATCCGTTTCTTTGATGGTAAAAAAGAAGAAAATATGCAAGATTTTTGTGAGAATCACATAAAATAATACATTCAGAGATCTAGAATATAGATAAAATAAAAGCATTTGACTGCAACATCATTTCTAACAGCAAACATTTTGGAACTAACAGTGCTTTGATGGATAAATGAATTAAAAAGTAGTGTGTAGTTGTATAATCTAATATAACACTTCAAATGAGTAAAACGATCTGAGTGAACCAACTTAGATAAGTCTCAAAACATAATAAAAGTTGGAAAAAATATAAACAGTATGATGTTTATATCTTTGGGGCTAATAATATAGTATGTAAGATTAGCCCAAAAATGTGTTAAATGTTACTCATCATTGTGCACAGATAAGAACATATCCAGATCTATATTTCTATATATTAGCGCTACATACAGTAAAATAAAACAAGACAAACTCATCATTTTGGTTGACTCTGAGAAGAAAGAGAATGGGATGGGACTGAGATTAACAAGATGATAGAAGGAGCAGCTGTGGAATTGGGCAATTAAGTGTTCGGTTTTTGAACATGTGAATTTCAAGATGCCCATTAGATATCCCATGGGAAGATGTGAGTCCAGAGATGAGGGCAGATCAAGCAAAAGGTCTGAGTTAAAGATATAAATTCTGGAACCATCAGCATATAGATGGTATTTAAAGGCATGGGTCTGAACGAGGTCACAAGAGAATGAGTATAGCAAAGGAGAAAAGGTCACAAGGTACCTCATAATGTTTTGAGCTAGAAAAGATCAGATAGAAAAGCAAAGCAAAAGAAAAGCAAAATAAAGAGAACAAGAAGCTGCCATTGAGGTTCTGGGAGAAGGAGAGAGAAAGGTGTCCTGGAAACCATGTGAAGAAAAGATTTTAAGAATGAAGGAATGATCAGCCTGTCTAAGGCTACTGAGAAGTCAAGTATGCAGAGGTCTAAGAATTGGCTATCGGGTATGGCAATATGGACATAACAGTTAATTTGATAAAAGTCATTAAGAAGGTAGAAATGAGAAACTGCTTACAGGAGGCTCAAGATTCAATCATGGGGAGAAGATGAGGTTTTAGAGTACAGATAACTCTCCAAAGTGGCCTGAAAACTGGGGCAGAATTTAGAGGAAGGGTGGTATCACAGAAGATTTTCTTTTTTTGATTAGATGAGATAGATTACAAAGTGGCTATATGCATCTAGAAGTATTCAGTTAAATGGAAGGAAGTCTACTGAGAGAGGGCACAGGTATCCTAGTGATATCCTAATCACTTAGTAAGCCTGAGACAGAGAAAAGAATAGCTTACTTGATATTAATTATCATTATTTTTATTTTTGGAAATGCTAGAATCCAGATTGAAATGCTTAGAGGAAATGTAAACCAGCTTTCCCCCTCAAATATGAAAGTCCACACTCATGATGGAGATAAACTTAAATTACAGCCAAATAACAAATATAGAGTCAAATCAAATGATCATATAATTTTTAGCACATTCTATCTTTAAGTCTATATGACACTTAACTAAAACAATACAAAGAAGTAAAAGTTATTCTTTTGCTTTCATCATCTTTCTAATAGAAAATAAAAATAATGATAATAAACAGCATGAGTAACAAAGATAAACAAAGCCCAAGATAGAAGAGAAGGAAAGAAAAATCTTGGCTTTTTTAAATGAATGTGGGGCATGTAAATTATGTTTTAAATATTTGGAGTAAATTTATAGGTGAATCTGCTGGCCCACAGATTATGATTATTATGATTTTATTTATTTATTTATTTTTTAATGGATTGAAGCGGTATCTCACATACAGAATAAGAAGCACCTTGATAGTGACCCTGAGGATTCTAAACTCATTCCTTAAAAGAATTTCAAAGAAAACAAAATGGTGATCCGAAGGATTGGCATAGGTTCTACAGGAAAACTTGCTTTCAATTCAGCCTCATTTCTTTGACTATTAAGGGAATGTAGGAAGTGGATGAAGATATTTCAGTAAAAATATATAGGTAAGGCTTTTATAATGTTTTATTGTTAAAATTAATAGATGATAGAGGAAAATATATTAACACTTGAAAGACTCCAAAGTGGAGGGAAAGTTTAAACCCTTGATATAAATTCTGAGACAATAAATTATCTTCTTTAAAAAAATTATTTCTTCTCCCAGTATACTGAGATTTTAGTCATGCTGTAAGGGGTGTATCCTGATTATCCTTCATCCTGAACTTGGATTTCTTCTCTCCCAGGAAGTCCAAGAATGAAGTGAATGTCCTTACTTGCTCCAACATTCCTGACTTCTTAGTTTTGTTTGAGTCCATACTGTTACTAACAGTGAATTTGTAATTCATCCATAAATATTTCTAGGAAGACTAACTTCTAATTGGGCTGATTTGTTAACCGAACCATTTGGCACAATAAAATGTATTCATATTTCAGTGTTGCTTTGGTTCTCTAAAAACTCTAATGAAATTTAGCAGTTGTAAAAATAATTTTGTTAGTGAAGAAATATCTTCCTTTAGAGTATCATGATATTTTTGAAGCTATTGTTATCCTAGGCACTATGTTCAAATCCCCATGAAGAATAAGTGTGCTATGTACTAAAAGTTAGGGAATATATTTTCGACTACAGGATAAGAGAAGCAATAACAACATTGTATTATATTTGATGATTCCCAACTGAAAGGAAAAGACTGATACAAATTCTTCTTGTAACTGCTAACCTGGGCCAAGTTAGGTGGGAGATATATTAATATTTTGAGTTATCTGTGAGGTTTGAAAATTCATATAAATTTAGCATTTTAACTTTTTTGTATTACAATTGTTCTTTAAATTTTCTAATATAAAATGACATTAAAGGGCAATGAGAATTTTTCATGTTTTAAAGAGTGCACGAGAAAAACCTGCATGTTTAATTTGCTTGTTACAACATGAAGCAGTTTCTAATAAGGTTGAATCTTTTCACTGTTTTCAAATTTTCCATCAATATCATCATTTATGAAATTGTGTTTCAATATATATGCTACTTACAATTTCGATAGATAAGGTACATATGTTAACCTTAAAGTATATGGAACAGAAAGTATTAATAATACAGTAGTAAAACTTACAGTTTCTAATTGGATTCTTCATTCTTGTGAAATCTTAGTGTATAAGAAGGAAAAATAAATGATGAAAAATAATGTATTATTACAAATAAAGTGAAAGTGAAGTTGTTCAGTGGTGTCTGACTCTTTGCGACCCCATGGACTGTAGCCTACCAGGTTCCTCTGTCCATGGGATTTTCCAGGCAAGAACCCTGGAGTGGGTTGCCATTTCCTTCTCCAGGAGATCTTTCCAACCCAGGGATTGAACCCTGGTCTCCCACATTGTAGGCAGACGCTTTACTGTCTGAGCCACTAGGGAAATCCATTATAAAAGCTTATTATTAATTGCCTAAAGCCTTTGTTGTTAGTTTTTAAAGTAAATTAATAATCTAAACATAGAATAGTTACTGACTAACTATAGAAGAGTTTTCTACACCCCTGTATACCTATGTGTACCCAGGTACTTGGGCTTCCCTTGTAGCTCAGTCGGTAAAGAATCTGCCTGCAGTGCTGGAGACTTGGTTTGATCCCTGGGTTGGGAAGATCCCCTGGAGAAGCAAATGGCAACCCACTCCAGTATCCGTGCCTGGAAAATCTCATGGTCAGAGGAGCCTGGTGGGCTGCAGTCCATGGGGTCACAAAGAGTCGGCCACGACTGAGTGACTAACACTTACTTACTTACTTGCCTAGGTACTTACATGATGTGTGCACACATGCTCAGTCATGTCAGACGCTTTGCAACCCCACGGACTGTAACCCATCAGGCTCCTCTGTCCATGGGATTATTAGGGGAAGAATACTGGGGTGGGTTGTCATTTCCTTCTCCAGGGAATTGTCCCAACCCTGAGATCAAACTCAGGTCTCCTGCGTTGGTAGGCAGGTTCTTTATCACTGAACCACCAGGAAGCCCAGGTTCTCATATAACTATGTGCATATGCGCATATAGTCATTTGTATGCATATATACATACATATAATATACTTTTCTTTGAATTTCCTTCAGGCACATTAGATCTTATAGGGTTATTATTTTTTCTTAATAGTAATAGAATTTACCTAAATCCTTCTTAATGTACTATTAAGAAGATCCTTTAATTAAACAATGCATATACTCCCAAATTTGAAAATTTTGAGTAAAACAAAATTCATAAAAATATCCTGAAAGATTATTTTATTTAAAAGATTTTAGACATTTTAAAAAATTTTATATTGAGATCCTAGTAAGTTCAAAGCACTGTTCAAGGCAGAGAGGACACAGTATCATCAATGCAAAGAGAGATTTTGTTTTTAAGGAGCTTGCATTTTCATTAGGGAAGACAAGCCATAAATATACAAGAAAATATTGAATAGCAATAATGTCAGCTTGCTTTGAATTGAACAGAACATGTCAGGGGAATGAATAGTCAGATGGCAGGATAAAATAGTTCTACATTCTCATGTGATTAGAAAAAAGGTGCCATTTCCACAAAGTGATCAGCCATCCCCAGCCTGCTCCCAAACCCCGTGGACCACAACCTCATGCCCAGAGCTCTGGCAATTCTGGCCCCCTTACTTCTCTTAACATCTACACTAACCACCCTCATCACACTCGGTGAGTCTCACCTCCACAACTTTTCCTTAGTTCTTGTAATATATGTTCTCTTTCTAAGATTTTTCTGTTAATAGCTTGAATGCACACATTTTTCATGGTTTGAAAAAAGAATCTGTGGCATTCATACAGTTACACATATAGAATAAGATAATGGGACACACTTTAATAAGATACAGTTGCTTGAGTGTGTTTTTTTTAATTTGAAATTTTAAAGTAATTGAAACATTTCAAGCAGTTTTTCACATTGAACTAAAAAGGTAGTAAAGGAAAGCTGATACAATATGTCTCCTTTCTATACCCATTTTTTCACCTTTTTTGAGCCAACATGTTTTTTTCTTAAATACAACACATTAAAAAGCTCAAAACAACAATTTTATAAATCTGACAATGTCTTTTTTCTTTGCTACAAAGAGTAAGTGGTTATAAATTAGAAATTAATTTTTTAAAACAGCTATAGTAAAGGTCCAAGATTTTGCATTACATTTTTATGCTCTGAGAGTTGCAAAATAACAGCTGGGCTGTTCAAGAATCCTCTTCTCTCCAAGGGAAGAATGCTGACAATGACATAAACATACACTCTTAACTTTTTATATTTCCCTAAATCCTAAAAATTAGTGCTCTCCTTTGCATTTTTATATGACTATGTTAGAAAGCAGTTAGGTTTAAAGGAAGAAGTCATAAAATTTCAATAGGTAAAGGGGATATAAAGGTGACTTAGTTTAACCTTCTATCAATTTCCAGGGCATAGTTTCTGTAACATTCCTGACACAATGCTTCTCAACTTTGCATGGACAGTCTCTGTCACGATGAATCTACTATGACCCAAAATAGTCAACAGCACTTTTAGATACATGAATCAAAGCTTACTGTTTTCTACCCACGACTTACTAGTTCCTTTTCTGCACAGGGTAGCTACAAATATATTAAACTGAATTCTTTAATTAGAATTTTAAATATCATAAATAATTTGCATGTGCTAAGTTCACATTTCTCAAAAAACAACCCAAATTGAAAACATTTTTCTTATATACCTTTTCAGTCATTAAGACTCAACTAATTTAACATGTAACATCAGCTGAAATGTGTCTTTATTAATATAAGAACAAAAGGCTTAACAAATTAATTTTGGAAATAAATTGCATCAGATATCCAACCAATTGAGCTTTCCTGGTGGCTCAGACAGTAAAGAGTTTGCCTGTAATACAGGAGACCTGAGTTCAATCCCTGGGTTGGGAAGATGCCCTGGAGAAGGAAAAGGCTACCCTCCAGTATTCTTATCTGGAGAATCCTATGGACTGAGGAGCCTGGCCAGCTACAGTCCTTGGGGTTGCAAAGACTCAGACATGACTGAGTGACTAACACTTTCACTTTCACTTCACATCCAACAAATTGGTACTAAAGTTCTAATGTGCCAGGGATTGAAGTTATGCAGGTAAACAAGATGGATGGAGTTCCTCAATTTTTTTCATATTAAACACACTTAAGGAAACAAATGTGTAAAGAAACATGTTTGATTATAATTTTCAATGAATTTGATCATTTCAAATCATCTTAGTAAGATACAAATTGTTAAGACTGGCAGGGGGAAAATGAATTGGTTCAAGCCAGTGAAATTGAATATATAGAATTCATAAGTATCACCTCAGAAGACTTTGTACATTCCCATACTAGGCTCTTAGTCTCCAAAGGGTGTGGCAAGGAAGGTGAGAGTTAAGGTACATGTTAGAACACATCTGTGGCTTGGAAGGAATCCTTGTCCTTTGTAAATTAACAGACTTACAGAAATTAATTTATCTAGATCAGCATGCTAATATCTAGCTTAGAGCAGCATCCTGGTAGCTGGATGCATGGTATCTTATCAGAGCAGAGTGGTCATCAACAACTGTGGGAGCACCTGGTACAAAGATGGAATGAGACAGATGGGGTCAGGAGAGGCGTGGTTTGACAGAGAAAGAATGATTTAGAAATCTAGATAAAGTTCTTTTAGTACAAAGTGAGGCAAGTTCATGGCTAAAGTCACATGAGGACAAAATTCGAGAGAAACTAGAATTGGAACAAGTGCAGATGACAATTTGTGATGATAGCCAGAGATTAATTATACCTGATAAATGGGTAAGACAAGGCAACTGCTCCTTCTGAAATAAATGTCTTGGAGAATAATATTTTCTGTTTGTAGAGTCTTGAAGTAGGCCTTGATTCTTTTACCTCATGAAATGCATGTGTTAATTTAAAAGTAATATGTTCATGGTTAAATATTTCTCACAAGAAGAGTTTAGACCTCATTCATATTGTCTCATTTGGAAAAGGTTCAGAGTAGAGAAATTTACCTTTGTGGGTTACTAAAAATTAGGGTTGATGTTAAAGATCTGTTATATTCATGGTTGGAGTTTTCTGGTCCATTATGGGGAGAATCTGGAGTTTCAGTTCTAACATATCTTGTGTTTTAAAATGAATAATCATAAATGTGACAGTTGAATTTATCAATTTGGGGGAATCCTGCCTTCTTAGGGTGACCAATGGGTGGATTTTCAGGGAGTGAGTCAAGCTTTGCTTAAAAATGCATAAAATAGAAAATCTCTAAGTTTTCTTTCTACTCTGATATAAAATAATTACAGAATTTTTTTGGAGTGTATGTTAGTTGTATATATTTGAGCATGTGTATCAAAGATAAGTAATATTATACTCCTTGGATGCTAAAAGAACATAGGATCTGGAGCAAGGCTACTTGGGTTCAAAACCAGCTCCTCTCCTTACTAGCCCAGTTATACTGGAAAGTTAATTAGCTCATTTTACCTCTACCTACTCAAGTGTAAAATGAAGATAACACTACTAACAGTATAAGAATTATTGTGAGAATCAAATGAGTTAGTGTCTGCAAAGTGCTTAGAACATTGATTTGCACACAGAAAACACTCATATATGCTAGTTATTTTGATGATAATGGTGATGATCAGCATCATACCAATGCCTCTGACTTTTTGAAAGAAGAATGAGTTAATAGAATCTTTCCCGAGTAATGTTACTTTATGTTAAAACTTTTAATTATAGAATATCTCAAACATGCATAAAATTAGAATGGGATAATGAACGCTCCCCATATACCTGCCCATCATTCAGCTTTAACAGTGACCGTGTCAAGCCCAGTCTGCTTCATAATTTCTCCCACCCAATTTCTTTTCTCTGTCAGAGAATTCTGAAACCAATTCCAAGCATGTTTTATTTAATCAGTTGTGGGTTCTTTATTTCCAGTGTGTATTTCTTAAGGATAGGGACTCTTCTCCCTAAATCATAATCACATTATCATCATTTCTAAAATCCCTTAATATTTACTAAATATCCTGCCAGGTTTCACATTTCACAGACTGTCATATGTGTACATATGTTTGTAGGTATGTATATCCTTGAAGTCAACATGTTCTTTTCGCCTGTATTTCCCCCAAATAAAATCCTTTTTTTGTGGGGAAAAATAAACCTTTTTTGATAAATAGGTTATGCTGAAATAAATAAGAGTGATAGTTTTTAGGGAAATAAACCTCAAGTGATAGTTTTTAGGGTCAGTCACTTTTGGACTTGTTTGAAAAATGAAGTATGCCATATAGTTTCCAAAGAGATCTCAAACTTTCTGTAACTTCATTGTAATTTTAGTCTAAAACCCATGTACAAATCAGAATTTAAGAAATCCACAGTGTCAGAACTATTTAATATTTCAGGGGAATAATCTGAGAATTGCTCTGTTGTATTCACTTAGCAATAAGATTCACTTTGAGTTTGGAGACTCATAAGTGAAATAGAATTGGGCAGTGATGACGAGAGAGCAGACTCTTAAGCCACAGCATGCTGTGAGGGTGCTCAGTCTTTCCCCTCATTTTCTCTTCTCCAGGAATATTAATTTTGAAAAGGGTTTGGGTTTATGTGACAAATTCTCTCCCCACCCCCTGAAAATTCTCAAAGCACATTTCAGAAACTCATTTTTGGCAGATGAAAATTTAAGTAAATTGGCCAAGGTCACAGCACAATAAGGGCAGAGTTATCAAGGCAACGCAGTTTCCTGCTTTTGCCACCATCCATGAAATTAGAGTAACTCCACCCCTTAAAATGAAAGGGCCTATTTTTTTTTTCTTTCTGAAATTATAAACCACGATTTTGAAATGTTTTTTACCATTAACTTACACTCTCAAAAGTGGTCTTTTAGGGCTATTGAAATGTATGTGTGTGCATTATTTCAGCTACTATAACTTCATATATTACAACCTACAAAATTTGCTTTAAAAGGAGAGTGCATTTTTCATTCCAGCTGAACCATCAGATTTTCTTTTCATGAGATATGACATGATGAAGAAGCTCTCTGTAGGAACAAAACTAGTTCACTTTCTATGGGCAAGCAAAGACTGTAAAGTAGATTATTAAAGTACACAGAAATAGAAAATTAGATCCGAAGTGACGTTTTACTGTTAAGTCTTCTTTGGGTCTTATAAAATGAGAAAGAACTAACCTTGTTCTATTTCTGAGTCCTGAAAAAAGCCTCTAAGCAGGCATATCACCTTTAATTAGGTTTCTGCTTTTGGGAAGCATTCTACCAGCCCCCTTTCATTTATTTTTAATGATGTTATCACTAACAGGCAAACAGTCCCTTAATAAAACAAAAACAGTTTCTATATAAAGCCTGGTGTACATGTCCTGAGTCAATCATCTAAAAACAAATGTTACGATTGTTTCCGCTGTGCTCTTAGAACCCTTAATGGCCCTACTGTGCAGATATGCAAAACATCAACCTAGGAAATGTAACCATGTCTGTTATGCAGTTTTCAATAAGTGCTTTCCCATATTCACTTGCAGTATTAGCAGTGAGGTTAAACCTACAGGGTCATGGAAAAGACAGAAAGGTCAATTAGTTGGGTTTTGTCTGCATAAGCTACTCCAGCTCTTTCATAAACATGCTAACAGTTTAAGACTTTAAGAAACAAGCAGGGATAAAACCCACCCAAAATGTTTATAAGGTAAATCAGTTTGTGTGTGTGTGTTTAATGCTTGGTACCATTGTATTTTGTCAATAAATTCCAGTTTGTGGGAAGCAAATATCTATGCACAGATATCTGAGTATTTTAGTTTCATCTTCTCAATTGCCAAGGACAATGGTGAGTTTCCTATCCAGACCAAGTTTGGAAATTTAAATTAATATACAGCTTGATTTAGTATTTCCTCCATACATAGATTTTGAAATACAAATACAGAATAGACAAAAGTTAAAGACTCTCTTTTGAGAATAATGGTAGAGAATAGACTTTCCCTTTAAATATACAAAGTTTTTAGGCCACGTAGGATCCCTGTTTTCCTTGAACTGTTATCCCTGCCTGGTTTCCTCATATAACCCTTTCACTGTCCCCTGTTTAAATATTTCCCAGTATTCAATGCCCACTTCTTTTAAGTGTTTTACAAATTAATTTATTTTAATTGGAGGCTAATTACTTTACAATATTGTGGTGGTTTTTGCCATACATCAACATGAATCAGCCATCAGTGTACATGCTTACTGCCATGAAAATCTTGTTTTTCTTCACTCTGCTCTCAACTTGCATCATCTAAATATAATCTCTTCTTTTTCTAAATAACCACTAGATGCCATTTGAGTCAATCTTTTGGCACATAACTTTATTGAGATTATAATTGCATGTATCTTTTTTTATCTTCTTCCTAGAGCTCCCTCTTAATCCAAGATAATGTCTATGAAGTTGCATTGTAATCAATAGCATGGTTTCCCAGGAGAAAGTTTTTTTTTTTATAGTTTTACTCTCCTGGATGGAGTAAGCAGAGAATGTATCCTTCTCATTTTGCCTCATCTCACTCAGATCATTCACATACTCTATCAAAAGATATTAAGTTATTACTCTGTGTTAGAAAGCTGAAGTTTATATATATATATATGTTTTATTTTTCCCCTTAAGAGTGGTCCCTAAATTTTGTCAGCTTCTCAAAGGTAAGAACTACTGATAAATATGATAGTTGCATATGTGTGTAATAAATACTTCATGCATTAAATTAGGCAGAGCTCTGAGTTTGGTATATTTCTTAGCACTCCATCATAATGCCAAACATGCACTTACAATGATTTCCTTTGCATGTTAAAACTTCTCTTTCATTTATGCAAAAGTGAAATCCAGAGTTGCAATACTGCTTCAATATATCCAAGTAGCCTCTTAAGTTTGTTAATGCTTTTCAATCAGTTTCTCCAAAATCTGTACTGTCTTCTTTTTTTGTAAGTCATTCTACTAATTTCTTTTAGGATCTGCTGCCCGAACAGAAATTGATAAACTTTGGCCCTTTCTCAAGTTACTTCTATCATAGTCAATTTTAGCTGTTTCACTGAGTTAACTTAGGGTTAGTTTGTCTAAGGCAACTGTAATAATATATAGTAGTAATTTTACTACCAATGTGATATTATATCATCACAGACCTCATTAGAGAGAAATAATATAGAAACCACAGGCTTATGACTCATGGTACCAGAGTAGCATCCCCTCCATGGCACATTGAAACTAAGTTTACAAAAAGTGGTTTGTAATAAATTTAGTTATTTCTTAATTATTAGTACTTTGTATCTGTTAGCATTTTCTGCTTCACAAGGCACTTTCACATACATAATCTAATTGGATTTGAACTATAATCCATTGAGTTTGTGGTCGTCTTTTTAATAAACAGACCAAATGAACCTCAAAGAACACAAGAGGTGGAATCTTCCTCTACTATTTGCGGATACTTGGTAGAGCCAAGGACTTAAATTCATACTTTCTGAATCTAGTCTGGGTTACTTTTCATTTTACAATAATTATATCACATTATGGTGACAATTTTATGTAAAAAAAAAAAAAAGGAGTAATTTTAAATCCAGACTTTGAAAAGTGGGCTTAAAATTTAAAACAGTAGGTAAGTCTTAATTCATGATATTCCTGGATTTTTATAAGAACTGGAGTAGATACATGAAGGTTTGTGACCAGTTTTTAGGATTACATCCTGGTATCAGAATGATTAGTTCCTATTGTCAAATTAACTCCAGAGTGCCTTGAGTAGGAATAAACCACCATTGAGGTATTGTTGAGCTCAATTTAAATGACTATGTTTTATGTTTGGAAATAAATTTCAAAAATATTGTTAAACACCAATCTTTAATTTTTTAGATTATTCATGCTGCTACTCCAGTTGAATAATGTGACTGATGAGATTACAAAAACCCCAATAAATATAACTTTAATATACAATTGAATGGGAATTTGTCAAAATGACCATAAGTTTATATTTCTATAAATAAATATTCACTTCTTTATAGAAAGTACCATGTTCGCCACAACTTTTATCAACTTTTTTTTACTTAACCATTATATAAATATAACATATTAATGCAAGCTTTCAGATCACTTGTAAACCTTAAATATGGAACTTTTTTCCATTTTAATAATGCTGCTATCTATTTTACATGAACATGAATAAATGTGACTACTGTGAAATGTATGGTTTTCTAAAAGTGAATGAGTTTTCTTCTACTTGGAATTTATGGTATAATAAAAGATATCAGGAAAAAGACACACACACACAAACTTGAAAGAGAATATATAATTCAAACCCAGAGGGATTAGTTATGAAAATAACAACTGAGTTAGACTTTATTAACAGGAAAGAAAACATTTTAAAAGTAGAGGCCCATTATTTTTTCAAACAACATTGTTCCTTAGGATATCCTGCTAAATTGTTACCAGTGATAAGATTGGAAATAAAAAAGCCTGTCTTACAGAAGCATCAATCTTAGTGATAGTCATTTATTGGTAAGTGACTTACAATATGAGAAGAATCATGAGATGAAATATCATGTTTTACACTTCACTGATTTTGGAGTTTTAAAATATTTTCTTCTTTTTTTTACTTTCCCTTTATATCATACATTATATTCTAATTGGCATCAATTGATTTTGTGTTTATATTAATAATTGTCACTATATGTTATATAATTATTTAAATGTTAATTAGCAGTTTTTTCCACTTAAAAGATGAAATTTGTTAGTTTATAATGTTTGCTGTTATATTTTGCCTTAGAAAACCACTGCAGTTCCCGATGGCTAAATTAAAATACAAGGCTATATGCATGCTAAGTCACTTCAATCTAGACTGTAGCCCACCAAGCTCCCCTGTCCATGTGATTCTCCAGGCAAGGGTACTGAAGTGGGCTGCCACGCCTTCCTCCAGGGTGTCTTCCCAACCCAGGGACTGAAGCCATGTCTCTTATGTCTCCTGCATTGGCAGATGGGTTCCTTACCTCTACCACCACCTGGGAAGCCCATAAAATACATGGATACTTTAAATTTAATAACCACTGTTTCTTAGGACTTTAAAACCAACAAGAACTCTTAAGAGAACTGGCATAACTGCTGGCCCCTACAGATGTGGAGTACTGAAAAAAAAAATGTGCCCTAGTTACTGCAGGTTTCAAAAGTACTTACTTTATTCCTAGGAAGATATACTTGTCATTGCATCTGATTTGCCATCCTCACTGTTGTGAGTGACTGTCTTATAAATTTTTTAAATGTGATAAAATTTATCAAATTGGGAAATTCTATGAAATGAAGCAAGATAAATTGACTTCTTATAAAATGACATTTGTCACCTGAGTATAATCAGTAGCTTTCTGTGAAATTTTGTGTTTCTGTTTGTGGATTTTATATATCCATAAGCCTGTGGAATTTAGAATTAAGATAGTGTAATTCAGCCTCTAAATGGATTCATTTCATTCTCCAACTGATACAAGTGAAATTTCCACTTAACTAATTTTATGATTTCTTATGGGGCTTCCCAGGGGGCTCAGTGGTAAAGAACTTACCTGCCAAGGCAGGAGATGCAGGAGATCGCTGGGTTGGGAAGACTCCCTGGAAATGGCAACTCACTCCTATATTCTTGCCTGGAAAATCCCATAGACAGAGGAGCCTGGCAGGCTACAGTCCATAGCGTGGCAAAGAGTCTGATGTGACTGAATAATTGAGCACAGTGATTTCTTGTAAGAAATAATAGAGAATGTGTAACTTTAGACTTGAGTGATACTAGAGTTTGTCTCACTCAACCTGCCAGTTTTTTAAAAACTGAGGAAATCAAAACCTGAAGGAGTTGTCACATGTTCAAAGTAGCTGATACTAACTGGACGCTAAATTATTTTTATTTTGTACACCAATGTATTCAGAAAATTGTATGCACTGTTTTAGTCACCTAAAGCTGTGGAACAAACTGCATCAAAACTTAGTGGCTTAAACCAGCAAACATTAGAAATCTCACAGTCTCTATGGATCACAGACCTGGTACAACTTAGCTTGATGCCTCTGGTTTAAGGTCTCATGAGTTTGGGGCTGCAGCCTCATGTAAAGGACTGACTGGACAGGGGGGATTTATTTTCAAGTCATCTCATGTGGCTTTCACAGCCCTCTGTCTCTTGTCCTGTGTCTTGGCACAGGGCTGTCTCATGACATTATAACCGGTTCTTCCATGATGAGGATGTCAGAAAAGGGAGAGAGAGAAATGGAAACGACAGACATTTTACAACTGAATCCTGGAGGTGACATTCCATCACATTTGCTTTATTCTCTTCATTAGGTCTAACTCAGACTAAGGGGAAAGGTTCTATATAAGATATGAATAACAGGATGGAGGAATCACCAGAGCCATCCTGTAGGCTATCCCTAACCTTAACCCTGCCACATGCACAGAGAAAATACTTCCCAAGTATTTGTCAAGTCAATTAAAATATTTATTTATTAAGTCTTTATAGTAAAACATCTCAGGTAATGAAGTTGGAATACAGACTCTTGGTGGACCAATACTATGTTCTGTGTAAGTTTTTCTTTCTGGTTTTGTACTGAGGTTACAAAAATTATGTCCTTGTACCTATGAAATATGCAGTGAAGTCTTAAAGATTAAACATCTCAGAGAAGATGGTTCAGACATATGTACACATGCACAGAGCAAGAGAGGGAGAGAGACAGAGAAATAAAGACTAAATACGGCAAAATGTAAATATTGAATTTGAGGGAGGAATTCAATTAGTTTTCCAAAGGCTGGTTTAAGAAGTTGCCACAATAAAACAATGAAAAGTTTTATTTTGCCACAGTTCTGAAGGCCAGGAGTATAAAATCAAGGTATTAGCATGGATGATCTCCCTCCAAGAGGCTAAAAAGGAGAATCTATTCTTTACCTCTTCTAACTTTTGATGGCTGTCAGAATTCCTTGACTGTCACCCCAAATTCTGAATCCTGTCTCCATCTCCACTTGGCCTCCTCTTTTTTTCTATGGCTGTCTTCTCTCTCTCTCTCCCAAATCTCCTTCTGCCTTTCTCTTATAAGGATATTTGTCATTGGATTTGCTGCTGCTGTTTAGTAGCTCAGTCATGGCTGACTCTTTGCAAGTCCCTGGGCTGTAGCCAACCAAGATCCTCTGTCCATGGGATTCTCCAGGCAAGAATACTGTAGTGGATTGTCATTTCCTTCCCCAGGGAATTTTTGCCACCCAGGGATGGAACCTGAGCTTCCTATGTCTCCTGCTTGGCAGGCAGATTGTTCACCACTGAGACACCAAGGGCCCATTCCATATCAGAATGATCTCATCTCAAGGTTCTTAACTTAATCATGCCTGTAAAACCCCTCTTTCCGAATAAACAAGAATTACTGGGGTCTAGGGATTGGGGGTGGACATATAGTTTTGGCAGGGGGTAGGGGGTGGGAGGTGGGGATGGCTACCATTCCATCCACCACAGAAGTACATAGGGATTCTTTGTTCAGTTCTTGCAACTTTTCCAGAATTTTAAAAGCATGATATTAAAGAACATAAAAACAGAGGTTGCATTGTCAAATGTCATAAAAATTCGAAGAGCTTAGCATCTGACAAGCTAACTTTCTTTTAAAGGTAAAACTTTTAAAATATACAGATGTATTAAATTAGGTGTTTCGTCAATCTGTGCTTCATTGTCATTCACTATTTGAAGTCAGTGGAGATTATGTCATGTCAAAACTCTTCTACATTGTCTGGCCTCTCAAACTTTCGCTTTAATCTTTTTTAAAACATTTAGGATATCAAAGGTCACTTTTATTTCAAAAGGAATAACTATGTTCCCAATTTTGCTATCCTTGTAGTAAGACTGAGACTTTCTATGATGTTAATTGACACAAGATGACAACTTTTTCTCAGATAGTAGGGTCTTGAAGCCCAAAGGAATATTTTTGTTTTGTTTGATCTCTGATTAGTTTGTCTTTTCAGATATGTATATTGATCTTAAGAATCACTGTTTTTCATTTCTTTAGCTGTTGGGCCTTAAATTTGATTGAGTTAAAGTGGCTTTATGAAATATCTCTGCTATATAAAATGATAAATAAATGTATCTGATCAAGTATCTCTATACTAAATGAGTCTATTTACACTTACCTTAAACCATGAAGATCAAGACAAGCATTCCACTGAAGCAACTGCCAGGGGCAAAAAAGATAAACACACATACCACATACACACACACCAAATACTTTTACACATAAACCAGGAACAGTTTTAATCCTGGGAGGATAATGGAGTGGTTAACAGAATAATGGTGGGAAACAAAATGTTTTACTAACTGTGAGACTTAGCTATTTTTCGACTGAAATCAGTCACTAGGATCTAGATAAGCTCTTAAAGCTTTCATATTCTATTTTTTAACATTATATCTCCAGTGTCTATTACTTTATTTAAAGATATTGATAATATTAAGTAGATACATTTATAAATGTGTATATCATGAGTAATTAATGAATTAAGTCACAGAGTAGCCAAACACAGTCAAGCATAAATGTATTGAAGTTAAATCAATTAGTCAAGGGATTGTTGGAATTTATGTCAAACGTGTGTGTGTGTGTGTGTATACATACATTTGATGCCGTTTGCTTGGACAACCTTTAAGAATTGTGGAGTCATCGACTCTAAAGCTGAAAGCAAACACAGGTGGTTGGTTCTATGTCTTTCTTCAAGAGACAAGCAATTATTATCCTCATGATCTATTAAGCCACATTTTCTTTAGCTTGTGACAGCAAAGGTGATGTTGATCAAAAAATATAGCTCTTTATTCTTAAACAAGTTCACATGCACATAGATGTTTAACTAGTGCCTTTATGGAGCTATTATGAAAAAACACTAGCAGCCTTGGTCTGGAGAAGTAATTTATGACAGCTAGGTAAATGGTGTCCAAGATCACCTTGATAGTATTAGCTATTCAGTATCCCTACCCCGGCACTGTGGTATTTCTTTAACTCTGCTGACAAATGTGAGAGGAAAAAAACAAATAAAAAACACAATGAGCCCTACTCAGACTGCTTACTCTGTTGCTCCTTCTAGCACCTGCTGCTTCAGATCATCTGTCAGTCAGTTAACGGAGAAGAGAGTAGGAGAAACTGCAGAGAAGTGAGTGTGTATGAGAGAAGCGTAGTTAAGAGAAGGCCTTGTGTCTGTCACGACCCCCCCCACAACCTTTCTTCCCTTTCGGTTCATTAACTGGAAGTGTGGAAAGGTGAAGGGAAATGAGTTTAACTTGTCCTGACATTAGTTAGAGACAGAAATGCAGTGACTTCCAGAATATTTCTGCCCCAGAGAGAGGTAATTGAAAAAGGTGTTGTGTGGTTAGATGGTGTAATGAAAAATAAAGAAATGATTCAGGAGAGTGGAATCAAATTATAAGCATAAAGGCAAGTGTGCTGAAGTTTTTAGCCAGTTGAAAAATTGAGAGATACTATCAGGACTGTGCAAATATATTGCTCTGATTAATTTTCCTGGGGTGAAATATGAAAATATTTATAAAATTGAGAATCCTGCCCTGAATAAAATTTTCTCTGTGATATAATAAGCTAAAATAAGCCATAACAAGTATCCATCTATGTAAAAACATTTAAATAGTAAAGAACTGAATAAGAAGGTTTCATGTGAGAGTAAAAAGAATTTGTATCTGGACATTGCTCTGAGTTGCTTACAACTTCGGGAAAATACTCAATAAACAAACTAAAGGCTAATTTATCTTAGAGGGTATTATATTTGAGTTTTGAAATGGTGTTTGGCTGTTGGTATTTTCTTTTCTTTAGACCCCTTTTACATGTTTAAAAAACTTAATTTTTGAATATGAGGTGAGAGGTGTGTGCATGCATGCTAGTCACTTCAGTCATGTCTGACTCTTTGCAGCCCATGGACTGTAGTCCACCAGGTTCCTCTGTCCATGGTATTCTCCAGGCAATAATACTGGAGTGGGTTTTCATGCTCTCCTCCAGGGGATCACCCTGACCTGGGATCCAACTTACATCTCCTGAGTCTCCTGCATTGACAGGCAGGTTTTTCGCCACTAGAGACACCTGGGAAGCTCCAAGGTGAGAGGTATTCAAGGGTCAAAAGAAATTCAGTTCAGTTCAGTTCAGTTGCTCAGTCGTGTTCGACTCTTTGTGATCCCATGGACTGCAGCACGCGAGGCCTCCCTATCCATCACCAACTCCTGGAGTTTACTCAAACTCATGTCCATTGAGTCAGTGATGTCATCCAATCATCTCATCCTGTTTTCCGCTTCTCCTCCCACCTTCAATCTTTCCCAGAATCAGATTTTTTTCAAAAACCTGAGTCAGTTCATCACAGTATTGAATATGAGTCAGTTAGGCAGTATGAGTCAGTTAGGCACAGTATTGGAGTTTCAGCTTCAGCATCAGTCCTTCCAATGAACACCCAGGACTGATCTCCTTTAGGATGGACTGGTTGGATCTCCTTGCAGTCCAAGGGACTCTCAAGAGTCTTCTTCAACACCATAGTACAAAAGCATCAATACTTCAGTGCTCAGCTTTCTTTATAGTGCAACTCTCACATCCATACATGACTACTGAAAAAAACCATAACCTTGACTAGATGGATCTTTGTTGGCAAAGTAATGTCTCTGCTTTTTAATATGTTGTATAGGTTGGTCATAACTTTTCATCCAAGGAGTAAGTGTCTTTTAATTTCATGACTACAGTCACCATCTGCAGTGACTTTGGAGCCCAAAAAAACAAAGTCTCTCAGGGTTTCCACTGTTCCCCCATCTATTTGCCATGAAGTGATGGGACCGGATGCCATGATCTTAGTTTTCTGAATGTTGAGCTTTAAACCAACTTTTTCACTCTCCTCTTTCACTTTCGTCAAGAGGCTCTTTAGTACTTCTTCCCTTTCTGCCAAAAGGGTGGTGTCACCTGCATATCTGAGGTTATTGATATTTCTCCCAGCAATCTTGATTCCAGCAATGCTTGATTCCCAGCAATTGTGCTTCAGCCAAGTGTTTCTCATGATGTACTCTGCATATAACTTAAAGAAGCAGGGTGACAATATGCAGCCTTGATGTACTCCTTTCCCAATTTGGAACCAGTATGTTGTTCCATGTCGAGTTCTAAAGGTTGCTTTCTGACCTGCATAGATTTCTCAAGAGGAAGTTCAGGTGGCCTGGTATTCCCATCTCTTTCAGGAAGGCTTTAGAATAGTCAGTAAAGCAGAAATAGATTTTTTTTGGAACTCACTTGCTTTTTGCATGATGCAACATATGTTGGCAATTTGATATCTGGTTCCTCTGCCATTTCTAAAACCAACTTGACCATCTGGAAGTTCAAGGCTCATGTGCTGTTGAAGCCTGGCTTGGAGAATTTTGAGCATTACTTTGCTAGCCTGTGAGATGAGTGCAATTATGCAGTAGTTTGAGCATTCTTTGGCATTGCTTTTCTTAGGGATTGGGATGAAAACTGACCTTTTCCAGTCGTGTGGCCACTGCTGAGTTTTCCAAATTTGCTGGCATATTGAGTGTAGCACTTTCACAGCATCATCTTTTAGGATTTGAAATAGCTCAACTGGAATTCCATCACCTCCACTAGCTTTGTTCATAGTGATGCTTCCTAAGGCCCACTTGACTTTGCATTCCAGGATGTCTGGCTCTAGGTGAATGATCATACCATTGAATTATCTGGGTCATGACGATCTTTTTTGTATAGTTCTTTGGTGTATGGATGTGAGAGTTGAACTATAAAGAGAGCTGAGTGCTGAAGAATTGATGCTTTTGACCTGTGGTGTTGGAGGACTCCTGAGAGTCCCTTGGACTCCAAGGAGATCCAACCAGTCCATCCTAAAGGAGATCAGTCCTGGAAGGACTGATGTTGAAGCTGAAGCTCCAGTACTTTGACCACCTGATGTGAAGAGCTGACTCATCTGAAAAGACCCTGATGCTGGGAAAGATTGAGGGCAGGAGGAGAAGGGGACGACAGAGGATGAGATGGTTGGATGGCATAACTGACTCAGTGGACATGGGTTTGGGTAGACTCCGGCAGTTGGTGATGGACAGGGAGTCCTGGCGTGCAGCGGTGCATGGGGTCGAAAAGAGTAGGACATGACTGAGCTACTGAACTGAACTGAACTCTGTATATTCTTGCCACATCTTCTTAATATCTTCTGCTTCTGTTAGGTCCCTACCATTTCTGTTCTTTACTGAGCCAATCTTTGCATGAAATGTTCCCTTGGTATCTCTAATTTTCCTGAAGAGATCTCTAGTTTCTATTCTATTTTTTTCCTCTGTTTCTTTGCATTGATCACTGAGGAAAGCCTTCTTATCTCTCCTTGCTATTCTTTGGAACTCTGCATTCAAATGAGTATATCTTTCCTTCCCTCCTTTGCTTTATACTTCTCTTCTTTTCACAGCTATTTTTAAGGCCTCCTGAGACAGCCATTTTTCTTTTTTGCATTTCTTTTTCTTGGGGACTGTGTTGATCCCTGTCTCCTGTACAATGTTATGAACCTGCGTCCATAGTTCTTCAGGCACTCTGTCTATCAGATCTAATCCCTTGAATCTGTTTCTCACTTCCACTGTATAATTGTAAGGGATTTGATTTAGGTCATACCTGAATGATCTAGTGGTTTCACCTACTTTCTTCAATTTAAGTCTGAATTTAGCAATAAGGAGTTCATGATCTGAACCACAGTCAGCTCCCAGTCTTGTATTTACAGTCTGTATAGAGCTTCTTTACCTTTGGCTGCAAAGAATATAATCAATCTGATTTCAGTATTGACCATCTGGTGATGTCCATGTGTAGAGTCTTCTCTTGTGTTGTTAGAAGAGTGTGTTTGCTATGACCAGTGCATTCTCTTGGCAAAACTCTAATAGCTTTTGCCCTGCTTCATTCCGTACTCCAAGGCCAAATTTGCGTGTTACTCCAGGTGTTTCTTGACTTCCTACCTTTGCATTCCAGTCCCCTGTGATGAAAAGGACATCTTTTTTGGGTGTTACTTCTAGAAGGTCTTGTAGGTCTTTGTAGAACCATTCAACTTCAGCATTACTGGTAGGGGCATAGACTTGGATTACCATGATATTGGGTGGTTTGCCTTGGAAATGAACAGAGATCATTCTGCATTTTGGACTTTTTTGTTGACTAGGATGGCTACTCCATTTCTTCTAAGGGATTCTTGCCCACAGTAGTAGATATAATGGTCACCTGAGTTAAATTCACCCATTCTAGTCCATTTGAGTTCACTGATTCCTAAAATGTCAATGTTCACTCTTGACATCTCCTGTTTCACCACTGCCAATTTGCCTTGATCCATGGACCTAACACTCCAGGTTCCTATGCAGTATTGCTCTTTACAGCTTCAGACTTTACTTCCATCACCAGTCATATCCACAACTGGGTTTTGTTTTTGCTTTGGCTCCGTCTCTTCATTCTTTCTGGAGTTATTTCTCCACTGATCCAGTAGCATATTGGGCACCCACCAACCTGGGGAGTTCATCTTTCAGTGTCCTATCTTTTTGCCTTTTCATCCTGTTCATGGGGTTCTCAAGACAAGAATACTGAAGTGGTTTGCCATTCCCTTCTCCAGTGGAGCACGTTTTGTCAGAACTCTCCACCATGACCCGTTTATCTTGGGTGGCCCTACACATCATGGCTCATAGTTTCATTGAGTTAGACAAGGCTGTGGACCATGTGATCAGATTGGTTAGTTTTCTGTAATTGTGGTTTTCAGTCTGTCTGCCCTCTATGGAGAAGGATAAGAGGCTTATGGAAGCTTCCTGATGGGAGAGACTAACTGAAGGGGAAACTGGGTCTTCTGATGGGTGGGGCCATGCTCAGTAAATCTTCAATCCAATTTTCTGTTGATGGGTGGAGCTGTGTGCCCTCCCTCCTATTTACCTGGGGCCAGATTATGGTGGAGGTAATGAAGATATAGGCAACCTCCTTCAAAAGGCCCCATGCATGTACTGCTACACTCAGTGCCTCCAACCCTGGAGCAGGCCCCCACAGACCCATGCCTCCCCAGTAGACTCCTGGACACACCCAGGCAAGTCTAGGTCAGTCTCTTGTGGGGTCACTGCTCCTTTCTCCTGGGTCCTAGTGCACACACGGTTCTGTTTGTGCCCTCCAAGAGTCTGTTTCCCAGTCCTGTATAAGTTCTGGCAGCTCTGTGGTGGGGTAAATGGTGACCTCCTCCAAGAGGGCTTATGCCATACCCAAGTCTGCTGCACCCAGAGCCCCTGCCCGAATGGCAGTCCACTGCTGATCTGTACCTCCACAGGTGATGCTCAAACACAGTTCTGTCTCAGTCTCTGTGGGGTCTCTGGTCCAGATCTTTAGTGTTAATGATATTGAACAATTCAATTATAATTACCGAAGTAAGTATTTGATTCCAGTTTTTTTTTCTTTAGTTATGGAATTAAAGTTTTTAATTGTATATTTGTTTGTATACTCCTTAAGAATATATTTGAACAAATCATTGATATATATAACCCTTCCAGGTTAATTGAGAAAGAAACACTAATATACAAAACATTTCTCCTTTATGAAGCTCTTGAAATATCCTATTGTCAATCCAAACAGAATAAACTAAAATGAGATAATTGGGAAGGTGCCCATAAAGTCAGCCTGAATATATTATCACAACTATATATGAGATAATATTTGTTTTAAAAAGATTCTATGGCACTGTAAACTCAGTCTCATTAGAGACTGCATTTAAAAGGCTTATAAAGTTACTCATTAATGTTATCTTGTTGTATCTCCACAGCTTTTTCATTAAAGAAAATTCAGCAGAAAGCATTTTCTCCTGATAGCAGGAACCAATTTGCAATAAATGTTCTGGAAACCACTAGGGAAGCCATTACTGAGGTCTAATAAAAACAGACAAGCGTAACTTGTTCTATATTTTTGTTTCAATCACATACAGATGAGACCCCGCTTTCCACACCAACTGCGAGAGACAGCCTTGACAAACTTTCTCTAACTGGGCATGGACAACCACTACCTCCAGGATTCCCATCTCCTTTTCTGTTTCCTGATGGATTGTCTTCCATAGAGACCCTTCTGACTAACATACAGGTAGGACTTTTTCACATTCTGGGAGAAAGGAACATGGAGGATTCAGCTGTCAGTTTTCCCCAAAGTCATACTATTCCAGCTTAATCCATTCTTGAGACTGAGGAAACCATGATAATGAATTTTTCTAGCAATTTGATATTTTAAACTTAATACACAAATTCAGTTGGTTAGAAATACCCAAATAGGTAGACTACATCTTAATAAAAACCTAGATGAAATGACCTGGGCCTTTTAAAAACCATTCTGCCTAAATGTTCTCTTTATTGCCAATTAATAGTAGGAATCTAGCTGTTTAAGTTTGTCTGATGTATTAAAAGACAGTATACCAGTTCTAATAAATATTTAGCTGTTTTAAACTGCTGGCCTTTTAGTGAGGAAATGATATGTTTAGTCATTTAAATATGTCTAAATGGAAAAGAATCCAAGAAATCCCTTCTTTCATAAATTAGTTTATTTCAGTTAATAGGATTTCTTCAAAGAATAGACTTCAAAAAGTCATACAAAACTTTTCACAGATTTTCTATGTAGTCTTCAGGATGTATATTTTATGTACAGTACATTTTGAATAAAAAATACAGTTAACAATAACATAGAACAGGGAGCCAAAATAATAAGTGTTTGGGATAAAAGAAAGCATAATTTTTTGCCCACACATGAAGTGGTCATGTGGACCCCAGATGGAGCT
Source organism: Dama dama (assembly GCF_033118175.1). Classification (NCBI taxonomy): domain Eukaryota; kingdom Metazoa; phylum Chordata; class Mammalia; order Artiodactyla; family Cervidae; genus Dama; species Dama dama. The sequence goes on along the minus strand of NC_083710.1, from coordinate 48,711,406 downwards.
TTTTGCCATCTACTTCTCCACACTTAAAATAGCTGGTAGTAATATGCTTGTAGATACTCTGGTGGTATTTTTTTTTTTTTAATCTTTGTTCTAGCACTCAATCCTTAGTGGTATTTTTCTGTACACATTTCCTACCATATTAAACTTTCTCCCAGTAGAAATGTAATTAATTTTATTTACCTCTCTAAGGACATAACAGAAGGCCTTTAATGTAACATATCTTCTCATCTGTTAATATGGCATTTTTAATACTAATGTAATTAGAATCTCCAGAACTGTATTCAACTTTAAGGTTTTATATCTCAGTAATTGAAATAAATCATCAATCTAACCTAAATGTAATCATAGCCAAATAACTGATTATATTTTAAAATAAACATATAACTTTTTTTCTAAATTCAGACCACATTATTGTTTTCTGAGTTAAGGTTCTTAATGCATTTCTCTTTTGTTAAATTAAATGCTTTCAAAAATATCCCTCAACATTTCTGAATTTACACTTTGAGAAGTAAGGGAATAATTAAGTTTCTTTTGTATGTTGTGTGTGTGTATACATATATATATATTTATATATATAAAATCCTATGTGAAGCAAATAAAAAGCTAAACATTTACTTAAAATTCTCCATCTAGGTGTCTGTATCTTCACTAACTAAAGCCTCTTTAATGGGGAAAATAATAATTTAATTTCAATTTCAGCAAAGAAAACATTTCTGTGTAAATGTTCACTAGTGTAGGCCAGTTTGCTCATCTGAAGAGTAGATTTACACAGGGACCCTTGCATTCTGTGTGAAAACCACATGACTAAGCCAAATTCTGTGTTTGGGAGTGTTTATCCACCCACCCATATCTAGTAATACCCAGACTAGGAATATTATCTGCATGCGTGCTTGCATGCTAAGTCGGTTCAGTTGGGTGAGACTCTATGTAACTCTGTGGACTATAGCACTCCAGGCTCCTCTGTCCATGGGATTCTCCAGGCAAGTATCCTGGAGTGGGTTGCCATGCCTTCCGCAAGATCTTCTGAACCCAGAGATTGAACCCACATCTCTTCTGTCTCCTGCATTGGTGGGCAGGCTCTTTACCACTAGCATGACTTGAGGAGCCCAGAAATGTTATCTGCATCACCTCAAATTATAATTATTTCTTTAAAGAAAGAAAAAAAGAAAAGGGAAAATTTCAGTTTTAAATTGTGCAAATTTAGATAAATTATTTTTTATTAAATGTATCTCTGGAAATAATATATTCTCTAGCCTTCCAAACAGCCTTAAGAGGATGTATTAGGAAGAGTTGATGATAGGAGTCAAGTCAAAGTAAATTATTTCTTCTAGTCCTAAATCATAGGACTCTGGGTCTGACAAAGTTAGAACACTCACAATAAAAATGCTTCATTTAGGGATTTCCCTCTAGGTTCAGTGGTTAAGACTTTGCCTTCCAATGAAAGGGGTGCGGGTTTGATCCCTGGTCAGGGAGCTAAGATCCCTCATGACTCAACAGACAAAAAACAACATAATCAGCCAAAGCAATATTGTAACAAATTTAGCAAAGACTTTAAAAATGGTCCATATCAAAAAAGAAAATAATATTTCATTTAAAATAAATTATGCTCGTTCACTTCAGTTTCACATATAGATGTATACAGATGAGATATTACATATGTATATATATGAATTTGATACCTGTACACAAGTATATGTGCATGCACTATATGTATGTAAGGTAAATAAATATTGAAAATCTTGCTAAGTGCCATACACAGTAAAGCAAACGACAATACATACATGCATGCATACTTATATACATGTTGACACACACACACACAAGCCAGACATACATGCTGGATTTATGTTCAGTTATAGTTTCACATTATTTTACAAAAGGTCATAGTTGCTAGCTCTTTTATTATTATTACATATGTTGAGTTATAGTAATATCCTAGGAATGGTACAGAATATTTAAACAGTCATGACTCTGACTCATGGGGCATACAGTATAAATGTGTTTGCTGTCCAAATTCTAATTTGGGTAATTACATTCTGTCTACCTCAATTTCCTTTGTAAGTTCAATTATGTATAATGGGGTTCTCTGCTTTCTGGTTCAAATGGCAACACTCTTTTGGTGTGGTAAATTTAAAGCTCTATATTTCCTTTGAAGATACTTTATCACAGTGACAATGAAAAATAATTGAGTTGAAAGTATTTGCATTTTTATATCATACAATATCATGTTTAAAATTAAAATTTTATTGTATATGTTTTCTATTTTAAAATATTGTGTTCTATTTAAATTTAATGAACATAAATTCTATTTCTTTTAGAATTAATAACCAAAACTACTCAAAATAATATTTAAGGAGTTATTGTTCTAATATTCAATCCTTTGGTTTCATGATACTCTATAATTTGATAATTTTAAAATTAAGAATTTTTAATAGGTACTGTAGATGTCCCTTCCATGACACATTATGAAATTTGAATTTTCTTAAATGGTATTTCTTTGTGCTTTAAAAGAGAGCTTGTAGAAAAATACTATATGCTAATATTTTAAAATATATATACTATATATAGTATAGAAAATATGTTTTATATATAGTATAGAAAAATATATGTAGTATAGAAATATATATGTATACTGTATATCTTTAGGTACCAGATTTTTGCTAATTCCTAGAACTATACTGTTCTTTCTTAGAGTTTGAATGTTTTTATAAATTAGAAGTCATAAAGGATGATGATATCTTCAGTAAGGAACAGCAATTTCACTTTAGTGACATTTAAATTCACTCTAGATTTTGCTTTTTAGAATTAAAAAAAAATTATCTTATATGGAATTTTATTTTATTTTATTTTTCTATGTGGATAGTCTTTCATTATGGTTTCCTTAATCAAACGTGTTCATAGACAACTCCCTATGAGATTTTAGGTGAGGAAAGTAGAATTTTAGTATCAATTTACTGGGTGTGACACCTTCAATCATTGATTATCATTTGAACAAACTGAAGGGAGAATTTTACCCAGTATTCTCAATCTGAGCTTTCAAGCTGTAAATCATAACTGGGATATATTCACACATAAGACCAGGAATAAATATGTTATACTGTTTATTACCCTATTTACAAAAATTATTTGAAAGGATAGTTAAATAAATAAAAAGTAGAAAAGAAAAATAAGGTAGAGAATATAAAATTTAGTGAGGGGTGATATTAGCACTGAGGATATACCATAACGGGAGTAGGATAGATGTTTGGTTCACTCTGGTTTGTCTATGTGGAAGTGTTAAACAAACAAGGAAAATAAAAGGGATGTTAAAACCACAATGAATGGCAGACTCAGATTGGTTCACTATGGTCTGGCAAATAAACATATTCTGATTGTGGTATTTAAGAAGCATTCTTTACTTCTGTATTTAATGGAAGACAATGAAAAATAATTGGACCAAAATATTCTGATTATACATATTCCAGTCTTTACGTTTCAATGTCATGACCAGTAATATGTTTTATACATTTCAAAGAAATGAATAATTTTTATTTGCATTATTAATATGTATCTTATTTATAAAAATATGTATTAGTTATATAGTTACTAATCTTCTCTGACTGATTAAAGAATTAGAAAGAAACTTTTCAAAAGATAATAAAATAAGACACTGACTTCAAAATATGGGTAGACTAACATCAAATACATTGGTTTTTATATTATATCTTTTTATCTTTAATCATGGTATATCTTCTCCTGTGTGTCCCATTACCAATTTTGTGAAAAGAGATTGTGAAAAAAACAGTAAAACATAGCCAATATTTTAAACTCAGTTTACTGTAATGAAGAGAGTGGCATTAATCTCTTAAAAATCTGGACTCTGTATCATATTTACTAATTTATATCATATATAACAACAATACTAATATTAATAGTAAAACCTAATTTTACTGAGGATTTCCCTGGTGGCTCAGTGGTAAAGAATTCCCTTACCAATACAGGAGATGCAGGTTCCATCCCTGGGTCAGGAAGATACCATGGAGAAGGAAGTGGCAACCCACTCCAGTATGCTTGCTGGAAAATCCCATGGACAGAGGAGCCTGGTGGGTTACAGTCCATTGGGTCCCCAACAAAGTAGGGCATGACTTAGCAACTAAACAGCAATATTTGCTGAATAATCTTAATATGTCCTTGTGCAGGAAATATACTCCTTTGAGTTTCCTCTACTCTAACACTACTTAAATTCTGACACTTCTAATGCACCAATGTCTGAGTTTTTCCCATACCAAGCAATTCTGCGACCTAAGCTGGGGGCCCCACATTTTATCCCATTTCAGGCATGATCTGCTTAGAGATAGCGCCGGATCTCATAGGTTAGGAGTTCAGCCTCACAAACCTGCTTCCTGCCCCCACTTTCATTGCCAATAATTAAGTCCAGGTTGTAACCTGTGCTTGTGACCAACCAGCTACGGACTGGAGGGTCCCACCATGCCTGCCAATTAATTTGTTAAAGCAGCTCATAGAACTTAGGAAAAAGTGTTACTTATGTACCTGGTGTATTATAAAAGATTATAAACCAAGGTCCAGAAGGAGCGGGTGAATTGTCCAATACAATTCAGAAACAGATGGAAGAAATGTATAGGGCAATGTATTTGGAAAGAGGCATAGAGCTTCCGTTCCCTCACACGTCACCCACCCTGTACCTCCATACACTGACCAATTCAAAAGTTCTCTGAATCTCATCCATCCTTTAGAGACTTGCCAAAAGTCAACTTATTAACAGAAACTCATGTGTAGTTGCAAGGAGTTTATTATGAATAACAGAAGACCCATTTCACCTCTGTTGTTCCTATCATTTAGGAAGTTCCACTCGTAGCATCTCTAGATACCAATATCCAGTACAGGATACCTAGAAGTGCTTTTGATGGAGAATTCATCATTAATCAGCTCTGAAGTATAGTAACCGTAACAGTAAACCAAGTATAGTATCTTTTGTCACAAGAGTGGCAAAAATGTTTTAGTTGATACTGTTCTGTCATATTATTTAAAGTTCCTAACTTCAAGGCACACTATTCTTTCTTTTTTTTGGAATGAAACACCAAACAAAGGAAAAAAGAAAAACCAAAAACCTCAGGGTAGCTCTGATCTAGGCTTAGTCAACTTACTCATTTGGGACCTTAGACAAGTCACCTCCTCCTTCTGTACCTTGGCTTTCTTGTCTTTGAAAGGTTTAAGCTAGAGTAGATAATGGCTAAAAATCTCCTCCAACTACGCTTGTTGTTATTGTTTTGTTGCTCAATAGTGTCCACCTCTTTTGCTACCCCATGGACGACAGTCTGCCAGTCCTCTCTTTCCATGGGATTTTTCTAAGCAAGAATACTAGAGTCCATGTGATCCCATGGACTACAGCCTGCCAGGCTCCTCTGTCCATGGATTTCCCAGGCAAGAATACTGGGTTGCCATTTCCTTATTTAGTCTCATTAGAAACAGCAAATTACTGAACACAAATTTTGTCACCTGAGTTTCAATGATACGCATGGAAATGTACATGTTATCTAATTCTAAAATTTGTACAAAATACAAATATGTACCGAGTAAGCTTTTCTTCCTCTAGGGTCTAACTAGTAAATTAAGAAATGCTTCTGTCATATCAATATTACTTAAAGTTTCCTATACAGGCAGATATTTATACTTCCTAGGCAAGAGAAATAGTTGACACATTACTAGATTAATGTATCCTTTATATATATATATACATATATATATATGTATATATATATAGTTTATAAACTCATTCCCTGAAAAATGATAGAAATTTGTTTACATGGCATAGTACTTTAGAAAGCAAAAATATTTCTGTATTATGACAAGCATTATGTCTGCATATAGAAAAGAAATCTGAGGTCAAATAACCATTATCTTTAATAACTGCTGTGTCACAGAGTAAGTTTAAAATGCTTTTTTTTTTTTTTTTACGAATCGTTACTATCCAGCTTCAACATCATGAGAACTGACTTCCCCTTGGGAACAAATTTTATGTTTTAAGCCTTGTTTCTTTTACATTAAATCACATTGCCATCGTAGAATTTTGCTTGATATTGCATGACCACATGAGACCTAGCATTTCGTGTGACCTTTTGCATGTGATCTACCTGGAAAATTTACAGAAGTTACACAAATCTGATAGTACTGTTATCACTGATGGTTAAAATGGTGTCCCAGTGATTTGTAGATGTTGTGAACACTACTTGCTTTTGTTTTTCCCAGTCCCCTGCTGCATTGAAGTTTAATTGGTTTTCTGTATTTTTTGCAGCAGAGCCGTCACAGACAATAACATATTTTTTGCATATGTATCAGTTTGGCTCTAGTGAAGATTTTTGTTCACACTGGACTCCTACTGATGTGCACTGATTTAAAGTCTAAAAATGAAACTTAATTTTATACAGCTTATAAGTAGTCCCTAGAGGGTATTGGATCCTAAAAGCTAATATTTTTCAGACATAATCAGCAGGAATAAGTAATGTACTACCATTAGCGACATTAACAGCAATGTAACAGAAGGAAACAATAAACATAAATGTTCTTAGCAACTTTATACTTTACAACAAATATTAATATAAAATTACACAAATTAGAACTGCAGCATAACACTATTCAACACGTTTATTCATAATGATTGTTTCATATTTAAAGAACACCAAAATATTGTGTTTTGTCAGCCAAGGACAATAATAGTTTAATAGTAATTTATTTTAAACAGCTACTGATAATACAACCAATCAACACATTAAGTGGTGCCAACATTGGCATCTTGCTAAATAATCTCTAGACATTGCAGAGAGAGTACATCTTTCAAAGATAAGTCAACAAGAGCAATCAGAGCAGAAAATTAGAATTTGGTATCTTAGAATTAAAATACAGCTAAACTAAAGTTTTAATTGGGGTGATCTAAAAGGGCACTTGATGTAATGATCTCTTTCATTTGTTACTAATTGTTTGTTCCTGATGAAGAAGAAACATATACAGGAATATTGCTGAATTAAGATGGCAGTTTCCTTAGCAGCTATGTTTTACTGTTAAAAACAAAAGAGTAGAGAGAAGTGAGCTGCCAGCCAGCTTCTTTCCTATCACAAAAATTAATCCAGAAAATTCAGAGTCAGTTATATCAAATATTAAATATTAATAGCTTATATGTGCCTGAAAAGAGACTTAAAAAGACTTGTGACAATTGGTGGGCTGAGCTCAAGGTACATTCCCATTGCAGTAGCAAGTCAAGCTGGAACTGAAATGTATGAATCAAACTTCTTATGTTGTATCCTACAAAGGGGTAAAGGGGTCTCCAATATATCTACAACTGGCATTAACTGCCATTTCATTTCTAATTTCAATTGAAAAATTCAGCTGCTGATGTTCACAAACAAAAGCAAAGCATCTTTTCCAAAAGGGCATTTTGAATTGCTGAGTTGAGACAGATTGAAATCTTAGCTCCTATTTTTACTAATAATTTTAGTAATAGTTTTCTAATGTATCTTATCAGAGAACACATGGAGAATGCTTTGCATATGTTTATATATTCTCATAATCTCATTTTTGAAAATTTCAGAATATTACTCATATATTAATATAGCATATAGTCAAATTATATATACATTATTTTATAATCAGTTATATAAGTAGATATAATTTGCTTTTGCCATATACTATTATTATATATACTGTTAAATATTCCCATAAAATTTATCCTCTGTTTAGAGCCATTTTGATGGATTTTTAAAAAAATAATGCATTACTAAGCCATGAAGTTTTGGATCCCTGATGCATATTATATATCTCAAGAAGTATATACCAAATTATAATTTCTATTCAATAAATTTTTGAAATCTACTCTACAGTAGGCACTCTCTGTGTTTTAGTAACCATAGTACCCAATGAGAGAAAATGTCTGTGCCTCAGAGAACTTAGATTTCAGTGAAGAAGATGCAAAATATGGCACTAAACAAATGAATAGATGACAATATTACATAATAAGGGGTATGAAGAATTTTAAGGAGGGAATAAAAAGGTGAGTTTGGAGGGCTAGTCCAGATAAGCTGTGAAGAGAAAGAGTTTTCCCCAGTGATGATTGAACAAAGGTGAAATGAATGTAGGAGTGAACCATGCAAAACATGGGAGGAAAAGCATTCAGGAGGGAAATAGAGAGCCAAGTGCCTGGTGCAGAAACAAACTGGTGTCTTAAGAAACAAATGGCCGCTCATGTTGTGTATAATCTCAGTAGGGAGTGGTAGAGAATGAGCCTTGAGAGAAAGGTGGGTATTGCTAACATCACATGGGGTTACATAAACTATGTCAGATAATTACACATGGAACAAATCAGTCTAATTTTCTTCACAATATTTAATTTTAAGATACACTTATGTGTTGCCCTCATGTAGTATTAAACCTAGATATTCTAATTAGAAGCAATTGAACCTGCATGCCAAAAATATTTGTCTTCCCAAAATAGTTTAATTAAACTTAGAAAAAGTTTGCTTTACTTTGGCTATTTGTCTTAGTGAGTACAGAGTAACTGCACAACAGGAATGAAGGTATTTGATAAGTGGGCTGTTCTCTTTTAAAATATTAAAGTAATGAATGAACTGTGCTTCATACCAAAATATTATAATTCTGAATGCCTTCTTTGTACAGGGGCTCTTGAAAGTTGCCATAGATAATGCCAGAGCTCAAGAAAAACAGGTTCAACTTGAAAAAACAGAACTGAAGATGGATTTTTTAAGGGAAAGAGAACTAAGGGAGACACTTGAGAAGCAGTTGGCAATGGAACAAAAGAATAGAGGTATTTTTAAACTTCCAAACAAGTTTAATACTTAGCATCAAATATTCAACATAACAATATTTTGTGATTTACTATGAAACTGTAACTTTTTTGTTTTTACTTGTAGCTAAAGTTTAGTGCAGGATTTGAATCCTGAGCTTAACCTTCAAAGTATATGGTTTCTCTTCCCTTTGTACCTCAAAAAACTGAAATATATCCATTATATCATTAATCACATAATTTTATTGTTTGTAGATTTAACCAATTCATAATTTTAAGATAAGAAGGAGTTCTGATAACAGCCATGAAGAAAAATTCTATATTCATTCATAATTGCCCTTTGAAAAGCTTGAGCTAAAGTCATAAAGCTAAACTAGAAAAATACTGATTATTCAAGCGAGGCAGATTTAGTGAGATTTTTATCAACTGAAATGGAAGACTGATGAATATCTGAACAAATGACCAAAGTTGAGTATTTGTATAATTTTCTTTCTGAATGCCTTATTTTCATCCAACAAGGTCAAATACACATCAGAGTAGAAACTGATGTGAATTTTTATTGGGTAAAAATAATGTTATTATCAGTCAATGAACTGCTTCTTTTTACACACTTTACAGTGCATGTTTAGATAATTTTGAAGGTCATTCATATTTGTGTGCTTATTTTATGTATGAGATCCAAGAGTATTGTCTTTACAATCAACTTCCCCTCTGTTTCAAGTCTAAAGTTCTCCTCGATGTTTAAAAGGGAAGCTCCTTTTCTCTCATTTAATAAGTATCCACTGTAAATACTCCACACTTTCCTCTGATATAAGTGACGTGGTCATTTAAAAATCATTCTTTCTTTCAAAACTGGCAGAATTAATAGGCTTTTTATTAGTTACTATGAAGCAATAGTCAGTCAGTTCCCAGGATGAGGCTGATTTGGGCAGCTGGCACTCTGGGTGTGGAGCACTGTTCTAAGCAATGTGACTTCACATAGATTTAGCTACTAAAGTAAGCAAAACAAGATAAATGTTGATGGTGGGATATGTTCTGAGTAATAAATATGGTCAAAGGGTTCGTTCTTTGGAACCATCTTCCATGAGATAGCAATGTTGCAATTTTGCTCTCACCTGGAGAAGTCTTTTTCAAACAAGACTTAAAAACAGAACCTTGAATTCTTAAGGTAACCTTTTGGTTACTTGAGAGATTTTCAGAATTGTGTTGGTTTACAACTGTTGGAAGATTTACATTGTTTTATTCCTTTAACCACTAAAGGTATAGGACAAAGTGTTTCACAGACACCGTCATGAACCTACCATTTAATTCATTATGAACAACAAGTTAAAGGTAATAACTATCAATAATGATCTATATGAATGTGTCAATGGAAGCCGTGTGTTACCCTGAAGAGAGAAACATGGCAACCCCATTTGCTTCAATCCCGTAGAAAGAAACAAAGAACAGTCAATGGCAAGGCACTGGGATTGAGCTTTTAGTGCCATGGAAATAAACAATCCAAATAAATAATTCAGCAACTACTGTTTCTTTTCAAAGAGACAATATAAGCAATCATCTTTAGAAAGGAAAAGAGTAGGCAAGTAACTTTGTTAAGATTTTCATAGTATTAAATAAAGGGAATTAGCATTTATTTGAAAGCAGTTTTGTTTTTTCTTATAAGATTTGATTCAATGTAAAAACAATTTTCTGTAAATATATGCTACCAGAAACAATAAACTGTAAGATAATCGTCTGCCATTTTAATAATATTGATTATAAAAATAGGATTTGTGGAAACTGGAAATTCCAAGTAACACTCTTACATGAACCATTATTACCTTTTTGGATGTCTTGACTGAATACTATGCTAGGTAAAAAAATGTTGCTTGTTAATTTGTAGTAATATATACAATAAATTTGGAATGGTTACTTACGACTTAATTCTGCCAGAAGGATTATCTCATACTAATTCTGTCACATTCATATACACAATGTTTATCAACCATCCAGAAAAAAAATTATTTCAAAGAAAACACTTTTATGCTTTCTATATGTTGATTGGTGACTTTATATATAGTGTATAAGTTAAAGCAATGATCAATTATTATATGTATGAAAGTACAGTTAACATACATTTGTGAAGAAGATTTGTTATTATTTATTGATTACATATTATGTACAAATACTTAAATTGGTCAGTAGGAAAAGAATTCATCATAATTAACTTTTTGTATCATAGGCAACATTTTTATATAAGTAGCAGTGAAGTTTTATACTCATCAAATTCCTACAGTCTAAAAGTGTAACTTTCCTGAAATATATTATAGTGGATATACATCTGCTATGAAATTATTAATATCTCTAAGCAAATTGCAATAGTTTCATAAAAATGTCTGTTTATATATATATATATTAACAATAATAATATTTAGCTCCACATATGCAATCGTATTTATTACATTGTCTAAAATTTCAAGAAAGAATTATTAAAAATTTTGCTGGTATAACATTTTTGTAAAGATAGGGGAAATGCTCTGTTTACTACTCAAAATTGATGTTTCATAAAGAGAGACTAATCTTAAAGATTTATACTATTCAGACTACTTTGCATTTGTCTGATTCAAGGGCAGAGACTAAACTACAAAATTTATTTAATCAGACTTCTTTTATTAGTGAGTATAAATATTTATTAAAATTAGTTTCCCATTAAAACTGTCTCCACATATGATAATTAAAGGCATTCTTGTAATAGTTCAAGGCTAAACAAAAATTGGCCTTCATGGACATTTTACTGAGATTTATTTTAGGTAAAAGTGGGTTATTGCTGCTTTTTTTTGTTTTGTTTTGTTTAAACTTCCTCTGCACAGACAGGTGCAGTCCAGCAGGGGGGAAAAATAATATTATTTTAAAAATAGAGACCATTTGTGGAAATGTGAACATTGCAAAAATTCTGAAAAATAATAATGTATATATACTCTTTTCTAGCCATAGTTCAAAAGAGGCTAAAGAAGGAGAAGAAGGCAAAGAGAAAATTGCAGGAAGCACTTGAATTTGAGACAAAACGGCGTGAGCAAGCCGAACAAACACTAAAACAGGCAGCTTCAACAGATAGTCTCAGGGTCTTAAATGGTAAGAGGATGTGTGTTTATGCATGGCTAACTAACTTTCATTGTGAATACTCAAAAGGCAATTTAAATGTGTTTGTGGGTTTGTATTTCTATGGCTGGTGATTCATTAAGCTCTTTTTGAAAGCATGGTGGAAAGAAAAGTCACTTGTGTTGGGGGAAATGTTTTATTTCATGGGTGCTTCCACAGTTTTGTTGCTTCAGTATCTGAGATGACATTGCTTTTCTATTTAACCAATTCTGTCTGTACTGAAACATAATAAAATATTAATATGAGAAGTTCTCAACCCCCCCATCTCATTTTCTGAACAATTTTGCATTATTTATCCATTCAAATCTTCTGATAATTCTCATGGTTATAGTCTTTGTTCAACCTTTAAAAGATGACAAAGATTTATGTAATTTTAATTCAGCACCAAAGTAACAGGTTGCTTTTTTTTTAAAGGACAATGGGAATCAAATGAAATGTGTGTCACTCTTACCTTTCTCTGCTTTTAGACTCTCTGACCCCAGAGATAGAAGCTGACCGCAGTGGCGGCAGAACAGATGCCGAAAGGACAATACAAGGTGGGAATTTGCAAAAGGCTATAAATCTAGATCTTGCTCTATGAGTTTTTCCTCTGCTTTAGCCTGCTATTCAAGCATGTAGCCTACCATCTGGGCCACATCAAAACAAGTTCAAACAAGGTCAAGTTCATCTTGCTTGTTTATATGAGTGAATTCATTTTGTGCTGATAGATTTTCTTTAAATTAACAGGTCATTTCTGTTTATACAATGCAATTAAAAAGGAATAATTAATTTTAAACAATGTATGATTTAATTCTTGAACACAGTAAATGTGTTTTATTGAATGTCTGAAGCCCAATCTCATAGATGAAAGTTTTATAAATTCTGTATCAATAAAATCATGAGTTAACTAGGGAGTTCTTAAAATTTGAAATTATCTTCTTTTTGTTTTAGTGGCAACTAATGCAAGGTACATGTAAAATAAACCAGGTGAAAGCTAACAATAAATAAGATTGTTTGTTCCTATGTGGACTTTCCAAGTGGACTGTGCCATTATATACGTTTTAATAACACAAATCTGCTGAGCAAAATCATATAGAGAATACTAAAGGGAGTTTTATTAAACACTCCGAAAAGCAAAATACGTATATTGTCAAGACCTCGCTATTAGGAGAGAACAAAATCTGAAGGTAGCATTTATAGTCTCACATCTATTCTAGACAATAAACTCAATCTAACAACATGAATACTAAACAGTAAAAAGAGCATTAAATGAAAATGTTTCTTCAAAGGGAAGCCTAAAATGATTAACTGCTATAATCCTCCCAATTGCTTTTATTTTGCATTTTAAGTTCATTCATTTTGGGGATATTGTTTGACATTAATCGTGTTATTCAGTCAGTTCCAAAAGTATCATTCTTAGTTTACTATAAAGGAAATATAATTGTGTAAAGTATCATATATGCAATACATAAAACTCAGAAACTAGAGACATTCCTGGAGAATGTTTTTTGTGTATTAATGATTTTACAATGATAATTATTTTTTAAATCCTAAGGTTTGAACCATATGTTATTACGAGACATCTTGTAGAAAAGATTTCATTTTTTAGAGCATTATGGGTTTCAGCAAAATTACATATATGTGTGACTATGATATTATTAAATTCAAAGGATCTATGTTGCTTTGTAAAGAATCGCATGCATATGTTAACAAATTACTAATGACAAAGCCAGTCCTCTTTATCAGGGACAGTAAGTCCAGTGTGAACTATCAGAGCTATGGTCTGTGTATTTGGGGACTCCTCAGGCACTAACTTAGTTAAGGTCCAAAGTGCTGGACATAAACAAGCACATACGCCTCCTGGGAGATGTGATATATAAATTATCTGATATCCACAGAATTCTCAAGGCGATTAGAATTCAAGCAAGAAAATGTATGGACACTACATTCTTTCATATACATGGGAAGTTCAAGAAGGCATTAGGCAACAATTAAACATTTCTGCAAAGTTGACATAATATATATTTCATGAGTTTGCTATTAGCAATAAATATTTGGATCATCAGTAAGGCTATAATTATTTCATGTGAATTTGTAAAACACATATTCGGATGTATATTTCAATATGGGATGAGGTCTTACTGTATAGGTCAGTTTTGACTACTTTCAGTTTCTATTATGATTTATTTATACTGTGAAGAAAATTTTTAGTCATAAATTGCATTCTTTCTGCCATCCAGAATGTTACACATAACACAGAAAACCCACTCAAACAACTCTATAACTCAGGAAAGGAGAAACATTTGAATGACAATTATACATAGTTACTTAAAGCAAATACTGTTTTTTATGGGGTTATTTATTGCATTTTCTTAATTGTAATGTGAAACATTTTTTCAATTATTTCATTCATCTTATCAGTTAAAAAGATGAGTTCCTCAAGTCTAATATAAATAATCAATAATATTCTAATTTTTGTGCACTTACACTTGAATTTAATGATTTTTCTGATAATCATACACTTCAATGAAAGGTTTTCTGCAAGATACCTTAATATTAATGATTTTAATTAGATAATGTGAATTTTTCTCAAAGGTAATCTAAAAAACACACATAGATGAATCTGTGTTTCTATGTTAATTACTATCAGTTATCTCACTTGACACTACCCAACACTTTTAAAATACCAAAGCAAAGAGATCATCTTTTGCTAGTTTAACCCAACTAAATGAGTTCATTTAGTCCTTTGAAACATTTTTTTTAACCTTGGAAACTAAATTCATAAATTTAGAAGCTAACAAAATAGCAAAATTAATGATGCAGAAAAGATATCAAAGAACAAGGACTGTGTTTAGTAAAATGAGGAGTCTAAGTTCAAGAATGGGAAAGGCAAAGGAAAAAGAATCAGAACTCACTGCTAATTTGTGAAATGGTCTATATCAGACATTTTGGCAGCTATAAGCACATGTTGCTTCACAACTCATGAATGACATGAACACAGCCCTGCTCCCTTCCCAGGAGTCATGAGTCTTTGTATTCTTTCTTGCTCCCAATCCAACCATAATTGAAATTATTCTGTATTCCAAAACAAGCTCAACTTAATTACAAATGAAAAAGGAAAGACATCTCTTTATACTTGGCATGTACTTACTCATTTTTAATATTTTGTTAATAAATGAGCCAGATTTGGCCCATGAGTTAGTCACCTAGCAGTCAGGTACTTAAAATACTACTCAGTTACCCCCAAATAAATGTTGCTTCATTAGTATTTAGTAGCATCATTTCTGTAAAAGTACAGAGGTGGGGAAGAGGAAAACAGAAAGCAACTTAGAAACTATTGCTGAGCAAGAGGCTCTCAATAATTTATTTATCTGCATGAGTAATGTAAATCATCTTATACTATACAGGAATGAAGTTTTCATTACTGATACTTCTGGTAACTAAACTCAAAGTTCATAAGCTTGGTGGAAATTTAATGAATATATATATATATATCCAGTTCAGTTCAGTCGCTCAGTCGTGTCTGACTCTTTGCGACCCCATGAACCACAGCACGCCAGGCCTCCCTGTCCATCACCAGCTCCCGAGGTTCACCCAAACCCATGTCCATTGAGTTGGTAATGCCATCCAAGCATCTCATCCTCTGTCGTCCCCTTCTCCTCCTGCCCTCAATCTTTCCCAGCATTAGGGTCTTTTCCAACGAGTCAGCTCTTCACATCAGGTGGCCAAAGTATTGGAGTTTCAGCTTCAACATCATCCTACCAATGAACACCCAGGACTGATCTCCTTTAGGATGGACTGGTTGGATTTCCTTGCAGTCCAAGGGACTTTCAAGAGTCTTCTCCAACACCACAGTTCAAAAGCATCAATTCTTCAGTGCTCAGTTTTCTTTATAGTCCAACTCTCCCATCCATACATGACTACTGGAAAAACCATAGTCTTGATTAGACGGACCTTTGTTGACAAAGTAATGTCTCTGCTTTTTAATATGCTGTCTAGGTTGATCATAAGTTTCCTTCCAGGGAGTCAGTCAGTCAGTTCAGTCAGTCAGTCATGTCCCACTCTTTGCGACCCCCATGAATCACAGCACTCCAGGGCTCCCTGTCCATCACCAACTCCCGGAGTTTACTCAAACTCATGTCCATCGAGTCAGTGATGCCATCCAAGCCATCTCATCCTCTGTCATCCCCTTCTCCTCCTGCCCCCAATGACTAAGCGTCTTTTAATTTCATGGCTGCAGTCACCATCTGCGGTGATTTTGGAGCCCAGAGAAATAAAGTCAGCCACTGTTTCCATGGTTTCCCCATCTATTTGCCATGAAGTGATGGGACCAGATGCCATGATCTTAGTTTTCTGAATGTTGAGCTTTAAGCCAATTTTTTTCGCTATCCTCTTTCACTTTCATCAAGAGGCTCTTTAGTTCTTCTTCATTTTCTGCCATAAGCGTGATGTCATCTGCATATCTGAGGTTATTGATATTTCTCCTGGCAATCTTGATTCCAGCTTGTGCTTCCTCCAGCCCAGCATTTCTCATGATGTACTCTGCATATAAGTGAAATAAGCAGAGTGACAATATACAGACTTGACGTACTCCTTTTCCTATTTGGAACCAGTCTGTTGTTCCATGTCCAGTTCTAACTGTTGCTTCCTGACCTGCATACAGGTTTCTCAAGAGGCAGGTCAGGTGGTCTGGTATTCCCATCTCTTTCAGAAATTTCCACAGTTTATTGTGATCCCCACAGTCAAAGGCTTTGGCGTAGTCAATAAAGCAGAAATAAATGTTTTTCTGGAACTCTCTTGCTTTTTTAATGATCCAATGGATGTTGGCAACTTGATCTCTGGTTCCTCTGTCTTTTTTAAAATATATATACATATATATTTTAAATTTAAAAGCAACTTGTTTCAGGAGCTGGATTTTATGGTGATTAACTCTTTCATCCCTGAGTCTTACAGATTTTTATGTCATGATTTGTGATGATGTCTAAAAATTATATCTTACTTTAAAGGTTTTTGTAAGATATATATATGATATGTATGAAAGTGAAAGTCACTCACTCATGTCCGACTCTTTGCAACCCCATGGACTATATAGTCCATGGAATTCTCCAAGCCAGAATACTGGAGTGGGTAGCTGTTCCCTTCTCCAGGGGATCTTCCCAATGCAGGGCTCAAGCCCGGGTCTCCCACATTGCAGGTGGATTCTTTACCAACTGAGCTATCAGGAAAGCCCTGTATATATATGGTGGTTTAGTCACTAAGTCGTGTCCTACTCTTGCGATTCCATGGACTGTAGCCTGCTAGGCTCCTCTGTCCATGGGATTTTCCAGGCAACAATACTGAAGTGGTTTGCCATTTCCTTCTCCAGGGGATCTTCCCAACCCAGGGATTGAACCCAGGTCTCCTGCACTGCAGGCAGATTCTTTACTGACTGAACTACCAGGGAAGTCCTGGTATATATATATATACATATATACATATACCCAGTATACAGAGTAAGTATAAATACTTATATAACTGTTATTTGGAGTAGTTAATAAATATCCTCCAAATCCTGAGTCCCTCACACATATGAATGCATATCTACACAATGTGTGCAGCCAAATCTATAATGAGTTCCTTCTACTGAATCCTAGTCTCTCATTTTTTAGTAGCTTCCACTTAGATGATTTAAGCTATATCTTTTAACAGTTTAAAAAATGTCTCTCCAGTCAATCCAGACATCTCTTAAGAGTTCCAAATAATATCCAGTTGGAATTTGGGTATCTCACAGGGACCTCAAAGTCCAGTGCACAAAACCTAAAGGATCCTTCACCCTCTTCCTCCTGCCGACCTGTTTTCTCCTACTTTCCTTCCTTATGATTCTCTCTACTGCCCAATCCAATAGCCTCAATACACAACAAGGAAAGTGAAGCTTGATGGCTCCCTCCCTTGTCTTTTACACACAAGCCTGACTTTTGCCCTTCACTCTCTGTTCTTCTGTCATTGATTTTTTTTTTTTTTAAATCTAGAAAGCCTCACATCTTTTTCCACCTTCCAGTGGCATTTCTCTCTCTTTCCTGCCTTTACTTACTCATCCTTTAAGTCTCATCTTAGAAGTCACAGAAAGGCTTTTCAGACTCCACATCTACCCCTGCAGCATCTCCCTGCCCCTCTTCACAGAGGTTTTTACCATATCTTCTCCACAATCACAGCTGTGCATTGGTAGTCACCTTTTAAATATTTTCTTCTTCCTTTCTCTGGGTGGTAGCCAGGCAGAGTGTGAACCTTGCATGCTTTGTTCACCACTGTGCTCCTTGTGTCTGTAGGTATGCTTGGCACTTACATATCAATGTGTCACATGTTTGTGCCACATTCATGGTGCCCAAATGTTTGACACATCGTGATGCTCGCTAATCCCTGAAGGAATGTACTGGTGAGTTAGGACCTTTGATCTTGTGGATGAAGGTCAAGTATTCCTATTCTGACATTTTTCTGACATTGGTGGGAGAGATTGGAGGAAGCAAAGGGTAATATGATTCTTCCTAAGAAAGTCAGAATTACAAATTCTGGCAGAATTTTCATTTTTGATAGCTGAATTAACAGAATGTGCTTGCTCTTCCTGGCTGCATTTCTGTTACTTTCTTCTTACACATTTGACTCAAGATTTGGATTCTGTGAATATTTACCTACTGTAGCCTGCCAGGATCCTCTGTCCATGGACTTCTCCAGGCAAGAATACTGAAGTGGGTTGCCAATCCCTCAACTTCCTAACCCAGGGATCAAACGTGAGTTTTCTGCATTGCAGGTGATTCTTTAAGGTCTGAGCCACCAGGAAAACCCAACATTCACTTACACCCATTTAAAATTTATGTTTGACTTCATGTACCATAATCACATTTCTTTTTTTTTTTTTTTTAATTTATTTATTTATTTATTTATTTTTTATTATTATTTTTTTTTTTTTCCAGTGGGTTTTGTCATACATTGATATGAATCAGCCATGGATTTACATGTATTCCCAATCCCGATCCCCCCTCCCACCTCCCTCTCCACCCGATTCCTCTGGGTCTTCCCAGTGCACCAGGCCGGAGCACTTGTCTCGTGCATCCCACCTGGGCTGGTGATCTGTTTCACCATAGATAGTATACATGCTGTTCTTTTGAAATATCCCACCCTCACATTCTCCCACAAAGTTCAAAAGTCTGTTCTGTATTTCTGTGTCTCTTTTTCTGTTCTGCATATAGGGTTATCGTTATCACCTTTCTAAATTCCATATACATGTGTCAGTATGCTGTAATGTTCTTTATCTTTCTGGCTTACTTCACTCTGTATAAGGGGCTCCAGCTTCATCCATCTCATTAGGACTGGTTCAAATGAATTCTTTTTAATGGCTGAGTAATATTCCATGGTGTATATGTACCACAGCTTCCTTATCCATTCATCTGCTGATGGGCATCTAGGTTGCTTCCATGTCCTGGCTATTATAAACAGTGCTGCGATGAACATTGGGGTGCACGTGTCTCTTTCAGATCTGGTTTCCTCAGTGTGTATGCCCAGAAGTGGGATTGCTGGGTCATATGGCAGTTCTATGTCCAGTTTTTTAAGAAATCTCCACACTGTTTTCCATAGCGGCTGTACTAGTTTGCATTCCCACCAACAGTGTAAGAGGGTTCCCTTTTCTCCACACCCTCTCCAGCATTTATTGCTTGTAGACTTTTGGATAGCAGCCATCCTGACTGGCGTGTAATGGTACCTCATTGTGGTTTTGATTTGCATTTCTCTAATAATGAGTGATGTTGAGCATCTTTTCATGTGTTTGTTAGCCATCTGTATGTCTTCTTTGGAGAAATGTCTGTTTAGTTCTTTGGCCCATTTTTTGATTGGGTCATTTATTTTTCTGGAATTGAGCTTCAGGAGTTGCTTGTATATTTTTGAGATTAATCCTTTGTCTGTTTCTTCATTTGCTATTATTTTCTCCCAATCTGAGGGCTGTCTTTTCACCTTACTTATAGTTTCCTTTGTAGTGCAAAAGCTTTTAAGTTTCATTAGGTCCCATTTGTTTAGTTTTGCTTTTATTTCCAATATTCTGGGAGGTGGGTCATAGAGGATCTTGCTTTGATTTATGTCGGAGAGTGTTTTGCCTATGTTCTCCTCTAGGAGTTTTATAGTTTCTGGTCTTACATTTAGATCTTTAATCCATTTTGAGTTTATTTTTGTGTATGGTGTTAGAAAATGTTCTAGTTTCATTCTTTTACAAGTGGTTGACCAGTTTTCCCAGCACCACTTGTTAAAGAGGTTATCTTTTTTCCATTGTATATCCTTGCCTCCTTTGTCAAAGATAAGGTGTCCATAGGTTCGTGGATTTATCTCTGGGCTTTCTATTCTGTTCCATTGATCTATATTTCTGTCTTTGTGCCAGTACCATACTGTCTTGATGACTGTGGCTTTGTAGTAGAGTCTGAAGTCAGGCAGGTTGATTCCTCCAGTTCCATTCTTCTTTCTCAAGATTACTTTGGCTATTCGAGGTTTTTTGTATTTCCATACAAATTGTGAAATTCTTTGGTCTAGTTCTGTGAAAAATACCGTTGGTAGCTTGATAGGGATTGCATTGAATCTATAGACTGCTTTGGGTAGAATAGCCATTTTGACAATATTAATTCTTCCAATCCATGAACACGGTATGTTTCTCCATCTGTTTGTGTCCTCTTTGATTTCTTTCATCAGTGTTTTATAGTTTTCTATGGATAGGTCCTTTGTTTCTTTAGGTAGATATACTCCTAAGTATTTTATTCTTTTTGTTGCAATGGTGAATGGTATTGTTTCCTTAATTTCTCTGTCTGTTTTTTCATTGTTAGTATATAGGAATGCAAGGGATTTCTGTGTGTTAATTTTATATCCTGCAACTTTACTATATTCATTGATTAGCTCTAGTAATTTTCTGGTAGAATCTTTAGGGTTTTCTATGTAGAGGATCATGTCATCTGCAAACAGTGAGAGTTTTACTTCTTCTTTTCCTATCTGGATTCCTTTTACTTCTTTTTCTGCTCTGATTGCTGTGGCCAGCACTTCCAACACTATCTTAAATAACTCTTTTTTGGTTTTTAAGCATTAACCTCATGCTTCTTTTCTGATTTGATTCTAATTTCAAATGGTTTAATCTCCTTATATTGTTTAGATATTCAATATATAAACATGGAATATAACATGGGAGAATTATGAATTAGTACTCTTTTATCTATGTTGTTTATAAATTTTCAAAAATCTAAAAAGTTCACTTTCAAAGTAGCAGCTTTTTCATTCTAAGTAAAAACTCGTCCTTTTAAACCCAAAAGTAATTGTTGAAATTAATGGGAACGTGGACCACAGTTCCTCTGACATGTTAGTATATCTGCAAGTTATGCTTGCAAAATCTTGACTCCACTTGAAAGTACATCTCTTTTATTTACATCCAATGTCCATAATCAAAACTGCTTGGCTTTTTATTCTATTTTTGACTGATCTCACATCATAGAAAACCAAATGTTCTTCCAATAAAAGGACATAAAAGACTTGCCTTCACATTAGCAATGTTTTTGTTCCAATTTAATATCTTCTTTTCTGCTTCCTAGATATTTGAAGATACATGTTGAATTTAAAAATTATTCATTTATTCAACAAATGTTTATTGAGCACTGATGAAATGCCAAGCACACTTGTATAATGTTACTGCCTTAGCACTGGGAAGGGGCTTTACAAATAAATTAAATCTCTTCATTTTGCAAGAGAGTAAACTGAGGTTTAGTAAGGATACATTATTTGATAAAGATTACACCATGAGTTAGGCTTCCCAGGTGGCGCTAGTGGTAAAAAACCTGCCTGCCAATGCAGGAGACTGAAGAGATGTGGGTTAGATCCTTAGGTAGGGAAGATCCCTTGAAGGTGGGCATGGCAACCCACTCCAGTATTGGTGCCTGGAGAATGCCATGGACAGAGGAGCCTGGTGGGCTATAGTCCATAGGTTAGCAAATAGTCAGACACAACTGAAGTGACTTAGCATATGCGCGCGCACGCACACCATGAGTTAATCGGAGTTGGGAAAAGAACACAGTCCAATTGTTTTTCTCATTCCTTGTTTTCTTCCCAATTGTTTTTAGATTAGGATTGTTAAAATGTTGTTCTTTTAACATATGTTATTGTTGTCATTATCTGTTTAGTTACTTACAGATCCTAAACCTTGGTGCTGTAAGGTAAGCTTATTAGTGAAATATGTATTTTTCTCTGTTGAGTCAAATGTTCCAGCACACATTGAATGCCCTAGTAATACACCTTCTTTCATTTGGATTTAGTGATATTACATAGAATGTGGAGTTTTCGCTTATTAAAATAGTGAGATGGATTAGGAATTCATATTTATTGAGACTTCCTATATATTCTAATTTAAAGGTAAGACACAGAATGGCTAATTAACATTCTCACTTTTGAACTATGATTTAGTGCGGTTGCTGACATTTAAATTTAAATTTCTGACCCCAGAGTCTTTGCTTTCTCTCCATGCTTTGCGGTGTAGATTTACATGTGTCTTTTCTAGGATAACCACTTGAAGCCCGTTTGCTCATTGCAGGTAGTTAGTTCATTGCCTGTTAATGGCTTCAACCCTTCAAAACATTCTACTGATAGCAACTAGGGAATGGTGTGCAATTGGGAAAAATGTTTTTTTCCAGTTTTTTGCTGTTTAATCAGTCATTTATGCCTACACCATGTTTATAGACACTTCCAGACGTGCTGAGAAAAATCTCATTCTAAATGAAGCATTTAAAATGACAATAAAAGAAATGGAGAAATTAATCATATTTACCTAAAATAAGTATCTACATCCCTACAATTTAGCATGCAGTGAACTTAGGACAAATGCAAAATCAGACACAATTCCATATTCAGTTTAGTATATGACATTTAAAGAATCTCTTCATCTCTTTTATACCATGTGTTTGAACAGAGGTTGCTAAATGATACCCCAAGATCCTACACTGTAAGTGTTCTACGTTGAACCCTACTTAAAATTACCATATTAAAAATCTATGTGAATGTGTTAGGCAGTTAGAATAGGAAAAAGGAGTCCAGAATGGTGGTGGCTAAAAGACAAGGAAGGGAAAAGCCCGTGAAAATAGAACGAAGGAAGGTCAAAGAACTGGAGTGAGGACCTCAGGTAGAAGAAAGAGCACTCCTGGCTAGCCCAGTTTAGATAGGGCAGGCCCAGGGGGAGGAAAAAACATATAAGAAGAGGAGCCAAAAGACTGGGGGTCTCACTTTCTCACTCTCTCTCTTTCTCTCTCTCTTCTTTTTGAGTTTTTTGGGTTAGCATACCCTCATGCCTCAAGGATGTATTTTCCTTTATTTTCTAAATAAAACTGAGCTGTAACACTTATCTGTCTGAGAGCTGTAACATGGCCTGCCCAAGAGCTGAGACATGGTTCGTCCAAGGGCTTTAACGTTCGTCACTTCATATTTTTGTTGTGATGAGGCAGAACTGAGGAAATTACACCCTCCCCTGACAAATGTATTGTTTCAATTTGGTTTCACATAATTGTCTTATGTATATTTCTAATCCTTAAAAAAGACCCATAAATTTAATGTGGGCTTGGAAGTTCTCTAGATAGAGCTACAGAATCTACCAATTAAGAAATGTTAGGAGTCAGGTCTAGATTCAGATCTCTGCTCCACTATATTTTTTCTCTGTAGCAATTGCTTAACCTCAGAGGGTTACTGTGCATATTAAATAAAATAACCCAAGTAAAGCACTTAGCATATACTGGGGAATAGTATGTACATGGTTAGGTTTTAGCTGTTAATATTAAATTTTATTATTATGAGTTAACATATTTATAGTGCCTAGCAACTGGTAAACAAACACTGAAGCTATTATTACTCTAATATATAATTTGCTTTTCTTTTTATTTCAGAAAATCAGTCTTTATTTATAGCACAGTGTTGATTTAGTCCCATAGTAAAGTGTTTGCCCAAATTTATGAGAAATATTTTTTGTTACTTGAACCTAATTTTTTTATATATAAAATGTCTGTACATAGCTTAAAAGAGGGAGGCTTTCATTAAATAAAAGGAAAGAGTTGATTAAAACTGAATTCTGGGCTGACTGCAATGCATATTGACTATTGTTTATTCACTTAGAAATGTGTAATCACAATAGCGATTGCCTCAAACTATTCTTCTTTATCCTAAAAAATAAATATTAGAACCATTACTATGAACAAAACAATAATAAATTTACTTCTAGACCCTTGGCACTGGTTTCTGGTTTGGGTACTGTTTCAGTGCAGCTAACCAATTTAAACAACATTGATTAAGTTGAACAAAAGATGATATTGATTGAAAGCAGAAACCAATAAACAGGCTAATGTTCCATAGTCATCGTAGGTCATTGTTAACTACTCATTTAACTAGGCAATAGGAGTTATTATGATTAAATAGAAAGTCTCAGAAATACTCATGAGTTTTAATATTTTATAAAATTTAAGAATAATTTGATGCTGAAATTTATGATTTCAGTATAAACATTCTTATTCTTTAAGACACATTAAAAAGTAAATCTTGGTTTTGAATATAGGTAGATATGCTTAAACTCCAAATGCTAAGAGTCCCATAGATTTTGTTGGAAATGTTTTATGTAATTTAAGCTAATTATATATGAAAGCAGACACAGTGAGAAATTAAGTATGAAATTGTCCAAAAATAGTATTAAATTGTGATATATTAGACTTATATTTACATAAAGTTACTATCAATGTGTTAT
Organism: Dama dama; assembly: GCF_033118175.1. NCBI lineage: Eukaryota > Metazoa > Chordata > Mammalia > Artiodactyla > Cervidae > Dama > Dama dama. The sequence continues at coordinate 48,686,732 of NC_083710.1, read as the reverse complement.
TTCCACAGAGCTAATTTTCTAGACTCCTGGTTGCTACAGAAAGAAAAAATTAAAAGCATAAGTGTCAGTCTTATATGTTATGCTTCGGTTGAGCTGTGACATAAAATGAGGTTTTGTGATGTAACTTTATTTCTATTTAGTTGTCCAAATATTAGGCAAAGTAAAGCCAAATCACTGGGCATAACATATAGTATATTTGACATTATATTTCCTAAGAAGAGTAATGTAGTAGGTGGTAGTTACTATGAGATTTCAGGGGATATACGGAATATCAAGAAAAATGAATTGGAATTGGATGTTTAGAGGCGGGAAATGGACATCCTACAGCTAAGTTGCTTTTATGGATTGAAACAGAGCAGTTATTAATGGAAAGTATAATAATATTTTGTTAGTGTGAGTAAAATTGAAAAATTGAGTTAAATTGTCTTGTTCATGAACACATTTTTGGCTTGGCTTGAATACTGTCTGAAGACCATAATCAAAGAATAGTAATAAATGGAAATTGGGGCAGATATTAGCAGGGGGCCCTAAAGATCAATGCTAGATCCATGTTGATTTAGCGTCATAATTAGTGATATGGAAGAGTGGTTAAATCGTGTGTCAATGAAAATCACAGAGGATCTTAATTTGGAAGGTGCAACATACATCTGTGTGGACAGTGTAAATGTGCAAAAGAGATTTAGGGACTCTAGAATTTCAGGATGAATGAAATGAGTTTATGTTTGTAAGAAAGAAAAATTAATTTAAAAATCTGTTTTTAGAAAACATTGAAGAGCTCAACAAATACCAGTGAGAATTATGTCCAATTCCAACTTTTCAAAGTACTATAATAACAGTGACTGGCTGCAGCAGTACAGAAGTGTCAGAGATAGGTAGAAAAATAGCCTGTCATTTTAATTATATGTGTATATTTATCAATGATACTTTTTATGATTATGACTAGACAGAAAAAGAAGTTGGTTTTTCATCATGATCAAGACATCTTAGCTTTTAGACAATATATTATCACCTTCAGAATTAAGGAATATTTATTTTTAAAAAGTTTTTACTTTGAGTTCTTTTCACCTTTATTATCAAGGGAAAAAAATGATGGCCTTTATATATAAGTAACTTGCTCACTGGAGATTGTACTCATAGAAAATGTGTATAATGTCTACCAAAGCTGGAGACAGTTCCCATTTAGTAATATAGATTTGTGGTTCATATTCACAAAATCTGTTTTCTCTTTTTGTATTCACCCTTTGATATTAAAAGTAGCCTGGTCAATTAAGAGAATGTTCAACAAATATTCAGAGTAGCTTCTTTAAGTTAGAGCACAAATGTTTTATTTTATTTTATGAGAAAAGTTATTGATACTTTAAAAGTTATAAAAGTGGTCTAAAAATATTTAAATTACAGAAAAAGAACCTTCATTTTAAAGTTTGTTCACTAAACTACAGAATTTATGAACAAAATTTTGAGAATTGGTATGTAAACACACCATGATGGAAACTATGTGATCAGTTTATAGTATGTGCATGTCTAGACATTTGAGATATATGACAGCTTTTGCTGTACATTTTCCTTTAGAAAACAAAATGAAACATCATCATTTAGACTATAAATGTAAAAATGCTTATGGTGCATTATTCTACCTCCCATGGTTAGGGACAGAATGCAGACATGCCACAATAATGTTTTTTATTTCTACTGTTCGAATCATATTAATGAGAACATCATTTTGGAGAACTAATTATTTCTATTTGTCTTGTGTCACACTTTCTAATTCCCCTATATTAGCACAGCCAAAGCAAATTAATTGCTTTTCCAGCAGTTGAACCTTGTCCAAGAATGAGCTCACATTCCCTTCCAGTTTCCCTGTTTCTGGGAGAGCATTGTGTCAGAAATTTCTCTTGATACTTAACATAGTCTAGAGAATATCTTTACAGATTTCTGTGCACTCACTGGATGAAATTTATAAGTTTAAGTGACCCGCCAGGAAAGATAAAGTTCTTAGCTGCAAGATTATACATCAAAACAGTTAAAGTGAAATTAAAATTAAATGAATGAATCTCACTGAAGCAAAAAAAGCAGTAATTAATGGTTCCCTTAATTGTCTTCATAAAATATTTGCATGGGTCTAATTTGCATAATTTGCATGTATTAATTAATCTTTCAAAGGAATTTTGTGCTGAGAGAAGCCAAAAAATCTCTTTGTTTTATTTAACATCTAATGAAATATTTATCTTCTTTAATGAACTTCTCATCTTCATTAAAATAAAAATTGCACAAGTTTGTATGTTTTAAATGTTTTTATAATTGAAGTATTCAAAAAATCTCTTTAGACTTACAACAGCTGAAAAACAAACACATTATTTAGCATTCAGTATCATTTTACAACAGCAACAGTTTAAAAAAAGTCCAATTTCACTTTTTCAAAGGTAGCAAGGCATTTGGTAAATGGATAAATGAATATAACTACTTAGTTTTAAAAGTAAGATTTATAAAGACCTGATCACTTTTCGATGGTAATGTTATTTTTATGGCTTAAATAGTGGGCAACTAGAGGGTATAAATATATATAAGATAAATGAGTATGTTTAATTATTTGGGAAATGGTTCATTGGTTGAAAATATTTTAGCTGTTTCAAAGAAATTAGTCCATTAAAACGCACTTGCTATTTTTATCAACTGCTAGATTGACGGTATTTCCTGGCAGAAGCAATACAGTGTTAACTTGATCCTAAACTTGCCCACTGAAAAGGCAGCAGGGCTTTCTTTTCTCACAAACTAAGAGATCATAGTGAAAAGCAAGAGATGTGCCTTGGAAGGAATGAGATCCAAAATTTTATCAAGTGCCAAATAGTATGTATTCAAAAAAGCTGAGGAAGAGCGTGAGAGAACCTGGAAGTGAAAGAGATGTTAGGGAAGGGGCACTGGTCACCTGTGAATGGTGCTCATTCTTTCTGATGCATTCGTGATTCAGGATATTACAAAGACCATCAGTTAACTGTCCTAAAGCAATTTCAAGTTTGCAGAGCTGTTTCACATACATTGTTTTTGATGATCTTCAGTGTGCCGTTTTCTATTTGAGGAAACTGAGTAACGTGGTGATAAAGCAAATTGCTTTGAATCAGACTGTGAACTCAGGACCTCTGAGTCCCTTTGATGCCATATACTTTGCTCTTATTTGAACGTCCATCTTTGCATCTTATGATAATTTTTGAAGTGGCTGTGACTGACTCAGTGTTCAACCAGATAATGAGGGTGGCATAAATTTATAAGGATTAAGATTCAAAATGCAAATATATACTAGTTCTTCCCAAGTAAAGTTTAGTAATGTGATAATATCAATTAAATTGACCACAGTTTCCTGTAGGATTCATCTTCAGGGAAGGGAAAAGGCATTTTCATTAGGCAATGGTTATTTTTTAGCCCCGAAACTACTCATAATTTATAATTTCTCATGGAGTTTTCTCTCATATAAAGAGAAAAATAAATTCATTAGGTTATAAAGATAATTATTAATCAGTTACAAGGCAATATTGATGATTTATATAAATAGCTGATTTCTAAATGATTAGAATTAACACCAAGATGATTTAGTCGTAGGAGAGCAATGCAGGACTGAAAGCTAATCTCCTATCAACACACTCATTCATTACTGTTGTGAGGCTAGGTAACTCACTTTTAACTGCTAAGACCTGCTGTATTGCTGATTTTTTATCCTGTCAAAATGGCAAAGACATTGGATTTTTTATAAGTATAAACATACAGGCACATACATGCAATTATATTCATGGTCAATTATGGATATGTGGGTTCTGGATTTAGACTGCCTGGGTACGAATCTCTACTCTGCTGCTTGTTATCTGTATACCATTGAGTGTGTAAGTTAAATGACTTGATTATGAGAGTTCCTTATCATAAAAACAGAAAAGGATCATGATATTCGCCTCACAGAGTTGTTATAGAGATTAAGTGAATTAATATATGTAAAGAACTTACAAGTAAGTAGAGGCTATGCTATAAGAATTTGCTATTTCTACAATTATGCACAAATTTACTGTAATAGTACTTTCAATCATATTCATTGTTGATAAACATTATACATTATTTGGATTTTTAAAAATTATCTTATTTTCAATATATGACACATACTTTTTCTTTTAGCATGGTTTAAGCTGGAAAATGAAAATTATATTTGCCAGATTTTTCAAGACACTTAAATTCATGACAAATTGTGAGTTCGATGTTTATGTCAACTTAAACAAATGGCTTAAGGAGATTTATTTTAAACTCTATATGATTATCACTTCCCAAATATAACAAAAGAGAAACAAATTATTTTTGACTCATTTAAGATGGAAATATTAGCTTCTTAGTATTTTATTGCATTTTAGCAAATTTCTCCTAATGTGGTTTGTATTTTCATTTAGTGTGGAGTAACACAGACTCTTTTAATTCATAGATAATCATACTCCAGAGATAGTAAATCTCCAAACATAGTTCCAACTAAGCTTACTAATTACACCTATAAAACGATGAATGATGGCTACAAATTATTGGATCTGACTCTCATTCCTTATTTATTTCTCTCTGGGAGAAAGAGCACTGGATGGGGAGATTTTAGACCATAAATTATTCCCATACATAATCAGGTGTGCTGTATTTAATTTTGATTCTATACTATGGTTTTACATTACTTATGAAATTCCCATTGTAAACAAATTAAGAACTAATTATTTCATTTCCATGATGAAATGATATTTGCTTGTATTAATCATTTCAATGTGTTGATTTTTTTCTTCATAGTTTATGCTACTTAATATAGTTTCAGATCTACCTTCTTTCAAGTTGTCATAGTCTTTGGACTTTTTTCTTATAGGTTTCTCCATAGTGATACATAAAATCTCACAGTCTAGACTTTATCTCTAGTTTAAATTTTGGGAAAATAGAAATTTAACAAATGGAAAAGATTTATAATAAGACAGAAGGGATGAAAAGTACATTCCTCTTCTAAACCCACAGGTAGTTCTGGGTTCAAGCCAACTATTGTCCAAGTATGACCATAAGTTCAGTATTACCACATGTGTTTTCTGAGGGAATTCAGAAATACATGTTTTTATATAAAATGACAGATTTTAAAAGCAATATGGAAGCCTTAGCAAGGTAAACAAGTTCATTTGTGTTCTCTGATAATAGTAAATCAGGAAAACTTCTCTCAATCAAAAAAACTCACTGTGTGTCAGATTTTCAACATATAAACCATGTGGAAAATAACAAATCACAAGTAAAAAGAACAGTTCTCCAAGCTTTTTCAAGTGAATGCAATGACTTCTCCTACCTGCTTTGAATTCAGACATACTTTTGAGATAGAATCATGAGACCTGTCAGCCTATACATTTTTCAAATGTGTGCAATTCAGATTTATTTGATTTTATCAGACACTTTAGTGGTGTGATTATTGAGAGGATTAAAAATGCCTTCTTTTTTGTTATAACAATTCTAATCTCTTAATTTATTAGCATGAGAAACATTTAAATGCATGGCAGAAAGTGTTAGTCACTCAGTCATATCTGATTCTTTGCAACCCCATGGACTGTATCTCACCAGTCTCCTCTGTCCATGAGATTCTCCAGCCAAGTATATTGGAGTGGATTACCATTTCCTCCTCTAGGGTATCTTCCCAACCGGGGGATCGAACCTGAGTCTCCTGCATCTCCTGCATTGCAGGTGGATTCTTTACCGCTTGAGCCATCAGGGAAGCCTCAAAGGATTGATTAATTATACATTATAACTCCTTGGCTTTTATTACCCTAAGAATTCAGACCCAATCTTGGTTAACATATTCAAGTTTCAGAAAATAAAGAGTGAAGTAAATGTGATAAATAAAAAGAATAATGTTAATGGCATGGCACTCATATGCTTATGGTCTTTTAGAAAAAAATTTGTATAATTTTTCATAGCTTTCCCAAGTGGGACCTTATTGAGATGTGTGATATATTTATATTAACTTTCCAAGATTTATCAGCAGTAGAATCAAAATGTGACTAAAAGAAACAATTTCTGCATATCATATAACCCCACTATTTGTAGACAGTTTATTGTAGCCCTACAGTGAGTTGCAATGCAGGCAAACTTTAATGAGTGATTTATTGCTCCTTGTTACACTCATTAATGTATCAAAGGGGAGGGTAAGATGGCCCCGTTACATTGAACTGATTTGGGGGCAGGCTAGACAGAAACCTCCTCACTCACTCTCAAGAAGTTACCTTTGTCAAGTCCAAATTCAGAACATGGGATTGGTCATTACCATGACAGACCATCCATTCAAAAAAAGTGAAAACACCAGGAAGATGAGCTCTCTTGGTAACAACAGAACAAACTTTGTTTTGATCCAAATATGGGAGTAACATTTTGCTTAGTTTTCACATTGTCTCATTTTATAATTTCACATCCACGACAATCTTGACTAATTCCCAAAATACTGATAACATTGATGTATACAGTGAAAAGGTTATAAAATTAAAATGTTATGAAAATTGATGCTTGAGTGTCTGTAAATAAACATACACAAACTAGGTGAATATTTTTGGAATGTTTATATACTTATATTGCAGTATAGCCAGATTTTGGGGGTTTTGTTTTTGCTATAGTAAGATCACATAAACATCATGGCTAATTGCTCACTTTGATCTCAAATGCACGTCTTGTTTGCCTTGTTTTCAATAGTATTTCAAAATGCAATCCTCTTATTTTGTGAGAAAATTAGAACACAAGCATTTATTTAAAGAAATAATTCACATGAAAAAACTGTGTTTTATCACTACTCACTTGGCTCCTTTGCATGGTATTTTTACAAAACAAAGGTAATACAAACACCTTTTCCATTATTTTCTTAATGTGAAAATTTTATAGTCAACAAAGGAGGGAAATTTTATCTCATCATTCCAAACTTTTATATTTTAACACTTGGGGTGCTGTAACAAGAAACCTTAGGGAACAGGTATGCACGCAAATTTAACAATATTTAATGGATCAATGACTGTTTCAGTTCAGTCGGTCAGTCGTGTCTGACTCTTTGCGACTGCATGGACTGCAGCACGCAAGGCTTCTCTGTCCATCGCCAACTCCTGGAGTTTACTCAAACTCATGTCCTTTGAGTCGGTGATGCCATTCAGCCATCTCATCCTCTGTCGTCCTGGTCTCCTCCTGCCTTCAATCTTTACCAGCATCAGGGTCTTTTCTAATGAGTCAGTTCTTTGCATCAGGTGGCCAAAGGATTGGAGTTTCAGCTTCAGCATCAGTCCTTCCAATGACTATTCAGGACTGATCTCCTTTAGGATGGATTGGTTTGATCTCCTTGCAGTCCAAGGGACTCTGAAGTTTTCTCCAACACCAAGGTTCAAAAGCATCAATACTTCAGCACTCACCTTTCTTTAAAGTCCAACTCTCATATCCATACATGACTACTAGAAAAACCATAGCTTTGACTAGACAGACCTTTGTTGTGTAAACTGAAAATAATGAGTGATTATTGCTTTTTACTATTGGTAGCATTTATGATTTCTCAATAAAATAAGTTAGCAGTATGACAAACATGGGCTTCCCTTGTGGCTCAGTTGGTAAAGAACCTGCCTGCAATGCAGGAGACCCAGGTTTGATTCCTGAGTTGGGAAGATCCCCTGGAGAAGAAAATGAAAACCCACTCCAGTATTCTTGCCTGGAGAATCCCATGGACAGAGGAGCCTGACAGGTACAGTCCATGGGGTCGCAAGAGTTGGACATGACTTAGTGACTAGATTACCACCATGACAAACATATAAAGATATTGTTTACACAGTTTTCTTCTTTTAATTTTGATTTCATCTTTATTGTGGCTTGTGTTTTCTCCGTCTCTAAATATTAACTGGAGGTTTACATTTTCATATGATTAGGCTAATGAATACAGATTATACAGGCATCTCATGAAGGAAAATACTAGAAGTGCCAAAATCATGAATTTAAACTGCAATGAAACCTTAAAATTGCTGTTCTCATTACTTTCAATTAAGTGTTTTTCATCTACTCTCTCTTCCTAAAACTCCTGTAACTTTAACACCTCCTTGCAATTACTCTAAAATCTCCACTACAGCAAGGTATGGAAAAAACATAGATAAGCATGCTTTTTCAACATAGCTTACAGACTCGCTGTCAATATCCTTTTCTGAAAATTATCTCATGAACATTTGGGCAGAACAAAAATTTTAAATGGTTGTCTGTGAAAAAATGAAGGTTGTTTAAAATATATATAACATATATATATATATATATATATATATCTTCTTGAATTTTCAAAGTCCATGTTTAGTATTTTGCTGACTCTAAAAGCCCTGCAATAAGCAATGTATTGCTTTAAAACTAATATATTCGACTAAAAAGTTGAACTAGCATTTAACTTCAATACTAATGTAGTTTTTGTGTTTTTTAGTATTTAATCTGCTGTAACTAATTCATTTTAACAAGTGCTTATAAACTTAACTGCTGGGGCCAGAAAAACTGCAAAAGATATCTTTTCTAAATAATTCATACTTTCATGAGCTATAAAGAAGCATAAATAATTGTAATAAAATACATATTGAGTTAATTCCTGTTGATAAAATTGTGGGTGTCAAGGTGTGCAGGGATGGTAGGAACTGTAATTCAAATTTTACTTGGGAACATACATGTTCCAAGACTTAAAATTAATTTAATAGATTACATCTGAAATTACAAAATTTGACTTTTTTTCCTGAAAGCTGTAAAAGACATATCATTCTCTTTTCATGAATAATACTTTGATCTATTGCTTCCAAAATGTAAACAAAGTTCTTTCAGAGCACAAACAAAGCAATTCCAATTGCATGATTGGTGAAGATTCATTTAAGTCTAGATATGTAAGTCATAAGTCTAAATCTCTGAGAAATCATATTATTGACATATTTTATCTGACTTTTGCAAACAAAAGGAATAAATATTATGGCTGCTTCTGAGTATGGTTCTAAACAGATTCTTAAACAATATTTATTAAAATAAAAGGCTGCCCCCTTGTTTATGTCTGAAATAAAATACATTGTGTTGGCAAAAAATTCATTCAGATTTTTCCATAGCATCTTAGGAAAAACATGAAAGAACGTTTTGGCCAACCCAATACTAAATCCTAAATATAAACAATATAAATATTATATAGGAGAAGTTGGTAAAGAGTGAGAATAAAGAGGTAAAGAATGTAATGAATTCAGAAGTGAGTGAGGTATTGAAGATTTAAACTTTGGTGTTGTGCAAGAAATAGATTGAAAGTTGAAATACAAGGGAAAATCAAATTGCAAGGCTTAGGAAATAGTTACTGGTAATTTGAAACAGATAATCTAGAAAAGAGATCCAGGTTAAAGCATAGGATGATGAGTTTGCCTTCCTGCTTCTGGTTTTGATATGACAACTGAACATTTCAACAAGCTGAAGTACCCCTGTAAGGCAGACATAGAGCTGGAGCTTGAATGAGGTAATTTGAATGTAAGGTCTAGATAAGAGACACAGCTTTGGGCACCATTAAAGTCTTATGCAGGAAATATAAAATCTCTTTACATGATCTTGATATTGTCATTCTTCTAAAAAAGGCTATACAGTATCAAGCCACCCTCTCCACACCTGAAGAAGTGATTATAATAAGTAACAAATGCAACATTGGGAAGCAAAGTATACTCAAATGGTTATGAGTTAACACATTCTTCTCACTTGCACCATCCTTATTTGTAATGAATGACCCAATATGTATATTTTTTTAAACAGAGAAAACATAATGTAGCTTTTTTTAATGGCAGTTAGAAAGGATGGATTACTCACCACTGAAGTTTGTCCATTAAAATGAGTGTAATAAAACTAGAACCAAAATATTTACAGTGTTATGTTATACACATAAAATTAGAATAAAGAATGCTAAAAATACATAGTGGTATATTAGATAATTCATATTTTGCCTTAGTTGTTTTGCATCTTTGTTGATTCTGCAGAATTTACCTATAACAAAATGTCAATTCAACCCTTGCATTAAGAGACATGTATTTTTCATGATATCGTTTCATATGGTGATATGTTGGATACTAGTCCTTTCAAGTAATCAGAGTACATTGAATAGAGTCATAAACAAAAAAAGCAGCAATCATTTACCCTTATTGTTAGCTTTACCCTCTAATGCATGGACATTCTTTGCAATCATTTGAACAGTGTAATACATTCTTATTTTGATGAAGGGAATGTAAAAATTACATTTGTTTTTGGACTTAGTAAGTAAAGAAGTGCTCATATAATGATATTCTGAATTATCATAACATACTAGTATTATTTTAAGTTTTAAGAGGACTATGATTTTTCAGTACATAAGGTGTTTGGTAATAGAGTCATCAAGTCTCTGGTTAGAGTTCCAGCATTTAGTGAATCCTCATCTGAGTACAAAAATCCTAAAAAACAGGACCTGTTAAATAAGCCTGTTAAAGCAGGGAATGCTTCGTTCAGACACCATGATGATATCAAAGACTGAATGAGAAACAGGGAAGTTTTATTATCCAAGACTTAACAGCTTAATATTTTTATACTAAACAAGTAATTTTCTTTAAAAAGAGATGGAACAGAAGTCTGTCCAATTGAAATGAACCAGGGTTATTAACATAAAATAGGCTGAACAATTGGGATGTCCAAGTGTCACTAAGAAATAGCCCTGAAATTAAGAGCAATATTTAGGGAAATAATATAGGGAAATAAATACTTTATTATAAGGAGTTTTGATGCAATTCTAGATGAATTCCTTAAACCCTTAATGCTTCTTGAAATCTAACCTTAATTCAGGATATAATGATGTACGTGGTAATATAACTTAATTTATTCATGTTACAATTGCTAGTGAGGGGAAAATAGGCAACAGTGACAGTAACAACAGCCACAAGCTATTAATTTTAATGGAAATAGTGGCCTATGTTACAATGACTCAGGGCAAAATTTCACAATGGGCATGAAATATACATATATCAGCATTTATTTTCTTTCTAACTATATGCACATTTATGATAACATATTAAGATGTTTATTTGTAGCGTTTTTGTGTTTATGCTTTTGAAACTGCATTTAAAAAAAATGCCAATCTCACGGAATTTAGTATATATTGAAAACTAATAAACTTAAACATAGATTGTTAAGTCTAGAGTGCTCAGATGTTTCCAGAAACTCTTTTTCTACAGGGACAGATAATTTATAAAATGCAAACTTATCTATTAGCATTGCATATTTTGGTGATAACACATTTTGTCTTTTTCTTGTTGCTTTCCATTTTAGAAAGTATGTAGTGTCTTAATTTGTTATTGTGGCTACTTTGTTGATATTTTACTGATCAATTTGCAAAGAATTATGTTTGTTTCATTGGAAAACATGTGATATATTAATGTTGCTTCAAATATTACAAGATATTAGATATAACAAAAATTGAACTTGGCCAATCATCACTATGAACCACAGATTCTGAAATACATTACAATGATTGTCCGATTTCTACATTACAATGATTGTCCGATTTCTAGGTGGTTTTAATAGAGAGATTTAGATTGTTTTTTCTTCTCTTTCTTGTCTTTTTTAATAACTCATTATATGGTAACAATTCCAGCAGTATAGAGCTATGAAATTTCATAGGATGGTTACTTCTGTCACGTTGTATCAAGTGATTTGATAGTCATTATTCTGAAACAAGTTTAATGTAAGAATTAGACTATTGCACTTTACTGTCTTTATTTCTGAAAAGGTCACAATATATTATGAAATAAGATCATCAATCTTTGAGAAAATCTGTTTTATTCCCAACAGAATCAAATTAGTCTAAGGTAGTGTCAGGAAATTTCCATTTCCACAAATATACATTTACATATATATTTAAAATACCAAAACAAATGTTTTGAATTGTGAAAATAAATATTCTGTGATTTAGAATAGCTTATGTAATCAATAGCAGGCTAGAGAGTTTTTTTTTTTTTTAATTCTGATATAGTAAGATAAGAAATATCATACTGGGAAATATACAGTTGGGTTTTGCTGTTTCTGTGAAATGCAGGCATGCTTGCAGAAGCACTCACAAGGCAGCATTTGACTGAGTTCCACGTGACCCAGAGTTGGGTTATCAATCCTTTCTGTGTTCTAAAAGAAACGAAACTAAGATATACTAAAGAACTGTAAGTCACAAGAACTGACATACTACCTGTGACAATGACCAGCACACCTTGAATATAAAAGAAATTGTTCACTCGCTAAGTCATGTCTGACTCTTTGAAACCCCATGGACTGCAGCACACTGGGCTCCCCTCTCCTCCATAATCTCCAGAGTTTGCTCAAATTCATGTCCATTGAGAAAGTGACACTGTCTAATCATCTCATCCTCTGCTATCCCCTTCTCTTTTTGCCTTCAATCTTTCTCATTCAGTTCAGTTGCTCAGTCATGTCCAACTCATTGCGACTCCATGGACTGCAGGCCAGGCTTCCCTGTCCATCACCAACTCCTGGAGCTTACTCAAACTCATGTCCACCGAGCCAGTGATGCCATCCAACCACCTCATCCTGTCGTCCTGGTCTCTTCCTGCCTTCAGTCTTTCCCAGCATCAGGGTCTTTTCCAATGAGTCAGTTCTTCACATCAGGTGGCCAAAGGATTAGAGTTTCAGCTTCAGCATCAGTCCTTCCAATGAATATTCGGACTGATTTCCTTTAGGATTGACTGGTTGGACCTTCTTGCAGTCCAAGGGACTCTCAAAAGTCCTCTCCAACACCACAGTTCAAAGCATCAATTCTTCAGCGCTCAGCTTTCTTTATAGTCCAACTCTCACATTCATATGTGACTACTGGAAAAGCCATAGCTTCGACTAGATGGACTTATGTTGGCAAAGTAATGTCTCTGCTTTTTAGTATGCTGTCTTGGTTTGTCATAGCTTTTCTTCCAAGGAGCAAGTGTCTTTTAATTTCATGGCTGCAATCACCACCTGCAGTAATTTTGAAGCCCAAAACAATAAAGTCTCTCTTTTCCCATTATTTCCCATCCATTTGCCATGAAGTGAGGTGACTGGATGCCATTACTTATGCCATCTTTCCCATAATCAACCACTTATGCCATCATTTACGCCATCTTTCCCATAATCATGGTCCTTTCCAATGAGTTGACTCATTGCACATCACATGGCCAAAGTATTCGAGTGTTTATTATGTATTGTGACACAACAAATTACTTCAAAACTTCATGGCTTACATCATGTATTGTCTCACCTTTTATATACATGAGGAATCTAGAAGCAGCTTAGTTGGGTCCTATGCTTTGGGGTCTCTTCCAGGTTGCAAAAACTTTTGGAATGGGCTTCAGTTATCTCTAGACTCAACTGAAGCAAGTTCCACTTCCAAACTCAGTCATATAGCTGTTGGCACACCTCGTGTTCTCAAGATTGTTTTACTAAGGGCCTCATGTCCTTGTTGGCTATTGGCCAGAGGCCATAATCATGTCCTTGTTAGATGGACCTCCCATGAGGCAACTCAGTACATGTCAACCTACTTCATCTGATTAAGCAAGTGAAAAGATCCAAAGAAAGAGTATCTGTCAGCAAGATGAAAGTCACAGTTTTTACAGCCTCATCTTGGAAGTGACTTTCCATCACATTTGCCATATTCTCTTCATTAGAAGTAAGTCTTTAGATAAAGTCTACACTTAAAGGGGAGAAATATCTCACAAGGATGTGACTGCCAGGAAGCAAGGAGCATTGGTAGCCATTTTAGAGGATTCCTACCATAAGGATTATATAGAAAATAAAATTGTCAAGGTACCCAGTAAGAATGGGATCAGCCCACTGAGTATTATATAATTAAAATATTTCATGGAGTCAGGAATGTTAGTAAAGGTAGACCAGATGTCCATATCAGTTTTTGGTGGTAATCTTATCTTTGGTTCATGTTTTAATGGACATTTATCAAAACTTGCCTGAACAACTCTGTTTGACAAACACTCAACTGATTCTCATATTCTTTCTTTAGATATGACAATTCTATCAGCACACTTTCCTCCCTGTTTGCTAATCTTTCTACTATAACACTACATATCTCTAAATTGATCCCTTATGTTAATTTCAGAATTAGTGCACAGAGAGCTATCTTATTTAATAGTTATTGTACAACATGTTAGTGTTCTCACCCATGTACAATCTAAATACTTGATGATTCTATTGGATGAGATGTAGAAAAAAGTTATTCCCTATGAAAATGCCATTTCTTCAGTTAAAACTATTACCATACTTATTGAAAACATTTGCAACCTTTCACTGAAGTTTGACATTTGTCAAGTTTAGCACTAGAACGACATTTTGGTTTCAGTTCAGTTCAGTTCAGTCACTCAGTCGTGTCCGACTCTGCGACCCCATGAATTGCAGCACACCAGGCCTCCCTGTCCATCACCAACTCCCGGAGTTTAATCAAACTCATGTCCATTGAGTCGGTGATGCCACCCAGCCATCTCATCCTCTGTCGTCCCCTTCTCCTCCTGCCCTCAATCCCTCCCAGCATCAGGGTCTTTTCTAACGAGTCAACTCTTCGCATGAGGTGGCCAAAGTATTGGAGTTTCAGCTTCAGCATCAGTCCTTCCAATGAACACCCAGGACTGATCTCCTTTAGAACAGACTGGTTGGATCTCCTTGCAGTCCAAGGACTCCCAAGAGTCTTCTTCAACACCACAGTTCAAAAGCATCAATTCTTCGGCACTCAGCTTTCTTCACAGTCCAACTCTCACATCCATACATGACTACTGGAAAAACCACAGCCTTGACTAGACAGACCTTTGTTGACAAAGTAACAAAGTCTCTGCTTTTTAACGTGCTGTCTAGGTTGGTCATAACTTTCCTTCCAAGGAGTAAGCGTCTTTTAATTTCATGGCTGCAATCACCATCTGCAGTGATTTTGGAGCCCAAAAAAATAAAGTCTGACACTGCTTCCACCGTTTCCCCATCTATTTGCCATGAAGTGATGGGACCGGATGCCATGATCTTAGTTTTCTGAATGTTGAGCTTTAAGCCAACTTTTTAGCATTGTTTAAATGTTAAATCAAGCTCTAGATATTTAGAACTTTGTTCATTCACAATTACTTCCCTAAACAAATATAATTTTATTAAAACTACTGAATTAGTCATGCTATAAAAAATGAGCATAAAAATGCTCAACTTTTAAAAGAAGGATGATTTTTCCCCAGCCAAGCTTAAAAGAAACTAACTAGACTCTGACAAGAACTGTCCTTCTAATTGCCACTTTTGGTTGTTCGCTAGAGAAAACACATGTATTTACTCTGAAAACTCAGTTTATTCACTACAAACTTTGCCTGTCCCTTGCAGTTTTAAAGGATCAAATGCTTGATTTGAAAGATCCTTGCTCCCCTTCTTAGCAGTATCTTATTTTTATCAAATAAGGCATCACTTTTTTTATGTTTCTATTTTTATTAAGCATAGTCCATCATCACTAAGGTTCAGCTATTCCCTCAAATGATTTCCTTCCATCCCCATGTCTTAGTTTTCTTTCTCCCAGAAATGAATAAAAAGATGGAGAAAGTAATAAGATACTTCACTGTGCTTCACTTTGCTGAAGTTGGGAGGTCTCACCTTACAATCAGGACAAGGTAACGTAAGTGCAAAACACCCCATTTTCACTTGCTGGTACATTAACCACTCTGATGGATTCTCACTTCTTACTAATGAATGCTTAATTAGAACACACATGCACAAATACTTTGCCAAAGTAGACCTAGCAGCAATTTTCCTTTATTTACAGAAAGAAACTACAAGTTTAAGGAGGTCTGGGTTATGCTTTGCTTTTGTTTTTGATAAACTTTTAAAAGATAACCTGTGTTTCAAATAGTTAAACAGAACAGTAATTTCTTTATGCCAAGTGCACATTAGCCTACACAAGCCCTCACCAACTAAAGAGTAAGACAATTAAGTAGACTTCATAAACTTTGCAATTGTAAATTTACCATTCAAGCATAATGGACCAATAGACCAGAATCCAGCTTATATCCTCACCCTCAGTCCAATAAATTTCATGAATCTGAACCTGGTTTTTCTGGAGAACTCTATTAAGAAAATCACCCAGCATCACCTTACTATTTGATATTTGAATAGAACTTCTTAAAACCTTGCTATAAGCAGCATATTTACTGTAAGAATACTGCTCATAGAATCAGTGTAACAACGGTGCATGTGGATAGTGGAGAGGATGAATCTTCAACCAATTATAAATAAATATCTGATATTGGTGATATATTAAAATTTCATTTCACTTAGGCAACCTCTTTTATATTTTATTCATTTCCTCTTAGGAAACCTATTTAGTTTTAACATATATTTGAAAAAAAAACTACTTACAGAAAAGCAAAAAATTTTTGCAACTCTCATATGCACTTTGCAAATCTTCACCTATTGTTAATGTTTTTCTTCTATATACTTTATAATTTTCTCTATCTGCATAATATTTTCTGAAGGATTTGAAAGTAAGATGTATAAATCATGGTACTTTACCTGTTATATTTACATTCTGCTGCTGCTGCTGCCAAGTCGCTTCAGTCGTGTCTGACTCTGTGCGACCCCATAGACAGCAGCCCACCAGGCTCCCCCGTCCCTGGGATTCTCCAGGCAAGAACACTGGAGTGGGTTGCCATTTCCTTCTCCAATACACATTCTAGGGAATACTTATTAAAAATAAGAATTTTTCTCTTATACATAAATACAGTGTATTTATCAGCCCAATAACCTATTTCATTGACACAATACTTTTATTTAAGCTGATATTGACACTCTAATTTTGTCATTTGACCCAATCATGTCCTTTGTAGCATTTACAGCATTCCTAAATCCAAATTAAAATCACATTATATTTAGTTGTAATTTCTCTTTTGTTTCTTTGATCGTGTGCATTTCCTTGGCCTTTTAAAAATTGTCAAAAATATTGTAAAATTGACATGTTTGAAAAAAGTCTTAAGAGAATGTTTCTCATTTTGCATTTGATACTTCCTCATGATTAGACTCAGGCTGTGTATTCTAAACTGATATGCAAATAGAAGTATAGGCATAGTAAAAATAACTTGGCAGAGGACAAGAGTTTGGATCCTAGGGCAAGTGTTGTAAGAACACTTAGGTCTCAGTAATACAATGTATAGGATCCAAACCCTATTTCCATGAGTATAGGCTGATCTTTCACAGCTAAGACATTTTAATAGAGGGCTAATTGTTTTAACATTAAGCATAGATTGCCTGGTTCTTGGTGAATAGACAAGCAGTAAATAGTGGACATAATGGACAAATGATGAAATTCAAGCAAAGGGACTCTTTAAGGGACCTACAATGAGAATGTAATTTCTTAGAGGAACTGAGATACTTTAAACTGACTAGTCATTTGGAAAAATTATTTTGCCCAGGGCTGGAGTTGACTAAATAACTCCAAGTTTGCTAAGATTAACCATAGACATCTGCACATCTTCAAATGCCTTCTCTCCACATTTTTAAGCTCAACTCTCACTGGTTGGTCTGTTTAGTTTCCCATTTAAAAAGAATGTATGATTAGATCAGTCTCATGTCTCCTGCATTGGCAGGTGGGTTCTTTACCACTCGTGCCACCTAGGAAGGCTTACCTAGAGCCTAATAAACGTTTCTTCACATGTAGAAAGGGATTTATTTTTATTGTTTTTGTTTAAAAGTGTAGTTACCTTTTAACGTATGTATAGTAACTTTAGATAATCTTCTGTTCTCAGAGCATGTTTTAAACTAGATGTTCTCATCCACTTTCTTCTTTGAAGAAAACTGAAAAATGTATAAAAAGGAGTTCTTGTTTATAAAATTGTTTACAATATCAGCCACAATCAAGAGCTTTACTTCATACTAACTTTGTAATAAATGCAATATTATCTACTCTGATTTCAAATGAGCTGGGCCATTTTGGTCCATTAGGTAACCCATTACCTACTGCCTGTACTAGTATGTTTGGCTTCTGTATCAGATACCCTGCTGGCATAGTCTGTGCCCACTCTCTAGAATGGCACCAGGTTCTTATAGAGCAAGCATTCAAAAGGGATCTGATGTCCAGTCCTTTCTCATTTTCACTCAACTTTGTGGGCCTCAGGTTATGCAACTGTCACCCTGAAAGATCTAAATTTCAAAATCTGCTGCAACTTCTTCAGTTTTTGCCTTTTCATTGTTTTTGAACACAACCTTGACCATAACTTCTGGAAATCACTTATACTGTTATTATCTGCATTTCATGAGAAGAAATGATATTTACTCAGTATCCTCTTGTAAAAGAGCTTGTGCTGAACATCAATCTCTCTTAAAATATTTTTCATGTTAAATGTAGACTTTCTGTCTCTGCTTCTTTGCCTCAGCAGTAGCAGAATGTTCTTACTCTAAATATAAAATTATATAAAAAAGCAAGAAACAATATTTTCTTTAATTAGCTTCTTCCTTTAGGGGTTTTAGAAGAGGGGTTATGACTTGACAAAGATCCTTCCCATCTGTTTCTGTTTGCTTGCTTTTATTTTGACTTCCTTTCGTTGTCTTATCAAATATCACATGAATCATTAACATTTGTTTTCATCGCTTGTTTTGGTTTCCCTTACTTTCTGTGATTAAGACATTATGTTGAGAAAAGTCTAAGGCTACTACATTACATATTAGCCTAATATTCTTTGAGTAAATATTAAACATTCTAGATAAACGATCTTATATGTTTGCCCTCTGTTATATTCCTATTTTTCTCAGCTCTGGAGTAGTAAGATATGGGCACATACAACTTTTTTTGTGAAAGCAGCAAACTTCATTCAATTACAGGTTTCTGGATATAAGTTTTGATCAAACGGATGCTATTTTTAATAAAGCTACTTCTTAACAGAAATGTAATTTATTAGTCTCTTTGTGCAAAAAAAAAAAAGCAAGAGATCCTTGTGTATGTTTTCAAGGCAGTTCTATTCAAAACTGGAACATATACCTATCTGCATACTGAGTAATACTCTTCAGTGACACAGTCCCTCGTTAATGTTTCCATGAAAGCATTAGATTTCTGGTATCATCCAACTAAGCAATTTGAAATTGTTCCAATTCGTAATAAAATCTCATCATATATTGCGATTGTTGTTGAACAAACTTCATTAGCTTTTTAAACTAAATGATCAACTATGTAATACTTTAGGTTCATATGTGGAATATGAGCTAAATTCTATATCTGTCTATATGTATTAGATGTTAGAAATAACTACATATAATAATAGTTACAAAATATTAAAACAGTGTGTATGTATAACTGAATCGCTTTGCTGTATTCCTGATACTAACACAGCATTGTAAATCAACAATACTCCAATATAAAATAAAAAGTAAATTAAAAAAGTAAATATAACTCACAAACACAAAACAGAACTAGATTAAAACATGAGATCCATTTTTATAAGGAATTTAAAATATTTTCTTTAACTCATCTGTAGATCTAATTCTGCATTATAACAATAAGCAGCATACAAAAATTCATACCTGCAATAAACTATTCAGTGATCTAGATACTTATTCACCAAATTAGACCTGTAAGCATCAAATCACAATGAACTTTGGAACTATTAAAGGAATTTGTAATTTAAATAGTTTCACTCAATCCCTACTCCCACATGCTTTTAATTAGAAGAGACTTTTTAATTAAGTACTCCCATGCACAAAGTGCCGCTTGATGATTTTTCTGTCATATCAGCCTCCCTTACAAAAGCAAATAATCATTGTGTCAAAGGAAGATATTTGCTCTGAAACCAAACTATAAGAATTCTAGTTCTGATTTCAAGTTGTTCAGTTGAGGCTTTGCATACTAAAAGGAAGCCTCTGTTTTCTGAGAAAATGGTGAGAACAGATTTACAAAACAGGGAGACTGATGGTATCAAGGTGTCTAAGATTCAGTCCCTTCCTCTGCATCAGAGTCAGTGTATTTCCCCCAGTAATCTTCCAATTGCTTTTTAGAGGAAGTGACATAATGGAATAGATGTGGATTCAAGCAAGTATCAATTCATTGCATATCTATTTGCTAGTTCTTTGAAAATGTGCAAGATAACTTAAATTTTTTAGGCTTTAATAGCCTATTTGTAAAAGGCATTAAGAATACATTTTTTGTTGAGTTGTTGAAAAGTTTAGATTTGAAATCTGTAAAGTGCCCTGAACACAATAGACTCTCAGAAAATATTATCTGTGCTGTTCATAATTATTATTACCTTTATTTCCAATTTGCATGCTAAGTCACTTCAGTTGTGTCTGACTGTGCAAACCTATGGACTGTAGCCTGCCAGGCTTTTCTGTCCATGGGATTCTCTAGGCAGGAGTGGGTTGCCATGCCCTTCTCCAGGGGACCTTCCAGACCCAAGGACTGAACCTTCGTCTTTTAATTCTCCCACATTGGCAAGCAAGTCCTCTACCACTAACACCACCTGGGAAGCTCCTATTTCCAATTGATTTGATCTTAAAAAAATTCTTACCCAGTTGAAATATCAGGTAATGATTGTTTCATAAACCATGCTCAGCATCAGGAAAAATATTTCTCTGTGGCCAACAAATGCAGAAATAAAGATAATATAGGAAATGATGAGTAGATGTGAGATTATCTAGTTAGCAATGAAGTACAATGTACAAAGGACAGCCATGAAAACAAAACATGAATAAGCCTCTGAGTTTCTAAATGCAAGTAACACACCTCTGAATAATGAAGTCTTAGCCATGAAAACACTCAGAAGTTCCAATAATCTCCATCCTGTAGCTTGCTTTTTAGGGCCTTCTCTAGGGCTCCATCAGGCAAGGACAGAGTATTGGAATGCTTATTACATAACATAAAACCATGGCACAGTTTGAATTATGGGCCCATGTATTTTTTCTAGCACCCTTGCCATTAGGCCTGCTCTCCAGTGGTTTGTTATCAGAGGCCTGAGATAGACCTATAGTCCCATAACTCAGAAGCCTGCTGTTAGCTCTCTGGGTACATCCGTATGTGATTATTTGCTGTAGATTAGCAGGTCAATATAACTTCTCAGGAACAACATACAATTACTTAAAACTTCTTTTTCCTTACAGATTCTGATTTATCCATAAGTATGTTTCAATAAGGGCTTCTCCGGTGGCTCAGTGGGAAACAATACTCCTGCAATGCAGGAGATGTGAATTTGATCCCTGAGTGGGGAAGATCCCCTGGAGAAAGAAAGGGCAACCCACTCCAGTATTTTTGCCTGGGAAATCCCATGGACAGAGGAGCCTTGCAGGCTGCAGTCCATGGGGTCACAAGGAGTCCAGGAACATGACTTAGTGACTAAGTAAAACATTTTAATAAATATGACAAATCCCATGGACAGAGGAGCCTTGCAGGCTGCAGTCCATGGGGTCACAAGGAGTCCATGAACACGACTTAGTGACTAAATAAAACGTTTTAATAAATATGACAAAAAATTATAAAGTAGAATTGCTTCAAAGTTAGGCTCTGTAGACAAAGGCAGAGAGAGTTACTCCTCTAGAGTCTGCCTGTGCCTGATAAATTTCTATTTCCAGTTAATTCTAAGGCAGATGATCTCTGATATCTAAGTATTATTGAACCACGGGAATGCCTTAACTATAGCAATTGGGGGCTTCCCTGGTAACTCAGATGGTAAAGCGTCTGCCTGCAGTGCGGGAGACCTGGGTTCGATCCCTGGGTTGGGAAGATCTCCTGGACAAGGAAATGGCAACCCACTCCAGTACTCTTGCCTGGAAAATTCCATGGACTGAGGAGCCTGGTAGGCTACAGTCCATAGGGTTGCAAAGAGTCGGACATGACTGAGTGACTTCACTTTCTTTCATAGCAATTGGAATCTATTTTATAGCTAACATTTTTAATGCTTGATGCTTTCCACCTGTTATGAACATGAGTCAAAAACTTGAGAGACATATTTATTAAAAGTAATTTTTATAGTAGACTAAATACTGAGCACATAAATATGTTTATAATTTTTATAAACATATTTTGTATATGGCTGCATTAAAAATCTTAACGAAATTATTCTATTTTTAATGTATATATTTTTGTTCTAAAATTTAGTTTCAGATAGACTTTTTTTTTTCATTTATTTTTATTAGTTGGAGGCTAACAGATAGACTTTTAAATCTCTAAATGCTAACGGAATTATTTTTAGCACTTAAACATGTTAATTAATTAATTTCTCCAAAAGTTTAACATTTAAGACTGCATTAAAAGCTTTAAAGAAAGCATCATGCTGAAGCATTCTCCTTCTGATACTGATGGGGAAAGAATTATGGCTGCTGCTTTTGTGGGTCTCGCCATGTAAGAAACTTCTCATATGTAACATCAAAGTGAGACAAAGTGCTATGGAATTGATTCTTAGGGTGAGCTCTGTTAAGAGATGTTTAATAGTAAGGGACAGCAATGTGAGCAGGGAAAGAGGAGGTACTTATTTTGAAGCTTCTAGAAGGAATAACAGACCTCAGCAGTGCAGAGCTTGGTGTGCGACAGGGTCACTTCAGGAGCGAGAGGGGTGACAGATAAGATTAGAGAAGAAAGTCAATGCCAACTATCTAGAACCTGGATGAAGAATTTGGCTAGTGGATCTTTTAAAACAATGCGTGTGCTGTGTCCCCAGTCGTGTCCAACTCTGCGATCCCATGGACCTCACCAGGCTCCCCTGTCCATGAGATTCTCCAGGCAAGAATACTGGAGTGGGTTGCTATTTCCTTCTCCTTATAACAATGCGCAAACATACAATGATTCATGATTAATGAATGATTTTTGTATAACCATTCTTTGCTACTGCATTCTTTATCCTAATATGCTATCGGTATCACAGACGATTAGAAAATAATCTTTAAGGCTTTAATTTTTTTCTTTAATGGAAAAAGACTTTTAAGAATTCATAATCTTGAAATGTTAATTTTGAGCAAATCATTTTTTTTCCACAAGTATTCTGAAGGACTTCACTGAAGGAAATTTAAATATTGAGGACAAATGTTTCTCCTCCCCTGTCTAATCTTTGGAAACATTGTCTATTTTTTAAAAAAAAGAAAAGAATGAGAATGATATCTTCAACATAAGTGAATACATGAATGATAGAAATATTGAGATAAATTGGAAGGAAAGAAAAGTAGGATTAAATTAAATAAAGACTAAGAATTAGAAAATTTTGGTTAAAAGCATCAGTATTCTACTTCTTTGGTTATTTCTATAATTTCTATTACTAGATTTTAAAACCATTTAGTTGCTTTACTTAGTAAAAATCATTATCAAAAATATCTATTAGGAGTTCTGATTTTTAGACACATGATACTAAGAATGTGAAAAATTGAAACTTTATTTTTTAATTTTTTATAACATTAGTTTATTAGGTTTATCTGGGCTTATTTATCTTCTTTGTATATATAAACCACATGAAAATTGTATCTGATTTGTTCATTCAAACCCATACTTATTGAACATACACTGGGTGCTTAGATTATACCAATAAACCAGAGTTCATAATATCCTGGAGACAAAGCTAAAACATGTGGTAGGAATATACAATTTAGGTACATCAATATTTCTGTGAAGTAGAAAAATGGTTTAACATTGGCTTTAAGTTACTTACTAATTACCACAGATTATGTATAAGCACTCAATTAGCTTAATGTTGAAGATGAGATCTACAAATATTTAGACTCTGTTTCCTAAATCACTGTAGTTTATTTCTAGTTCCTTATGTATTAATTCTTAAAGTTACCAGACATTTTGCAAACACTTGCACTGCAATAAGCATTTTTCAAATGTTTGAAAACTTTACTTTTCTATATATCTTCTACTATAGATATTAAATTATGTGAAATTCAAACACTTTATACAAATATTTCGAAAGTTTAAACCACACCATAAAGTGGACAGTTGAGAGGGTAATAAGTTTATGTTTTGCTTTGTTTTTCCTCTGGGTTTTTAATTTCTTATTTATGCTTCATTCTAGTAGATTTTTTGAAGATTTAATTTGCTTTTCTTTTTCACATAGCTGTGTTTCTCAACTGGTAAAAGTTGAGTAATATATTTGCATCTTAACATTTAATTATTCTATTAATCTCACTTCAAGGTGGAAAGATTATAGTTCATTGATATTGATGAAATAACCTGGATGACTTTCATATAAATAGCAACAAGTATGCACACGAGTTGCATTACATAGTATATTTAACAAGACCTCTAAGGAGTAAGATGGGAGCTCAGTCTTTCATAATGGAGATATATCTGAGTGCATTCAGAAAAAAATTGGTTCTGCAAGCTGGAGGAAGTAATTGTCATTCAACAGAAATCAACTAGCTTTGCATATCAGTAAAACACACACACATACTCTCACCTATTTTCTGAGTGCTCTGTACTGATATCAAAATAGCAAATATATATTTATGAGAATTTATGAAATGTTGCATTCTTTTCAAACATATAAACTCAATGTAATTATGAAATTAACTTTGAGAATATGTGAAAAATGTTGCTTCCTAAATGAGTGAAGATAGAGTAAAACCCACAAATTTTATATCAGGTTGCGTAGTTTTTATTTTCACATTTGTCTCCAAGCTGTCATATAATAATTTTTTGTTGTTCATTTTTAGATGGAAGACTGTATTTGAAAACTACTGTCATGTACTGAATCTTTCCTGTTGAAGAAACCCATGTTATAGTAAAGAACTCTGCAGCCAGACATTCGTCATTGGAAAGTTTGGAAAAAAATAAAGTCCTTTTAAGGGAACTTCCTCAATTTTGTGTATTAATATTCTTTAAAAGTTTAAGTATTCTACAAAAAAAGGTTTTCCTTTATTGATTTTCATCTGTGGTTCATACCAGAGACCTGAGAATGTTTGTAAATGTACAAGTATCAAACTTCATACAGTTAATAACTGCAACTTTGCTGCTGGACACTTGTATACAGTTTAAAAGCAGGTCTGAATAAGACCTACCTTTGTTTTTTTAATGGAATGAACCATTTTCCTCTTCTGAAAATTCTGTATCTGAGCACATCAAGACTCTTGTAGCACTGGTCACCTAGACTTACAGAATTATGTCCTCCAGAAACCAGCAAGGACACTTGGAAATGAACTTGTAGAGGACATAGAGGATTCCTAAAAAAATCAGTAAATCACAGAATAATATTCTGTTACATTCTATTTTAAACTCTCTAACTGTGGTTTTTCTCCTGAAGATTTTTGTCTCACGTACTTTCCAAAAGACCAACAAATGGATATTGACAACAGCCCCGTGAAATAACATTTTGCATATCTGAAAAGAAGCATTGGATATAAGCCAAAAGGTTTCACTGAAGGTCTTTTTACCTTAAAATATATATAAATGTAACATGTTTTCATTCCAAACTGGTAGTGGTATATAGAACTTAAAATGATCAGGATGCTTCTTCTTAAACTGTTGGTCACATGTACAGTATATAAACATAAGACATACAAGGAAGGTATTATGTATGCAGTAGTATACTAGAGTTTAGGAAAATGAAAATTTTAGAAAATATGTTTTGTCACCCTGTTGGTCAGAAAGACACCTTTCTGGTTTTAACGCATGCAGGCATGTAAATATTTGTCTGGAGTCACAGTATTAATGAATGAGATCTTATGCATCTGGTGACAACAGAACTCTGTGTCAGCCACTTTTATTTGTATATTGAACCCTAGTTAGTGCCCCAAACTGCACTATTGAGAATGGATTGTGGCTGAATAGTAAATCAAAACACCAGAAATATTTTTATATGTTAATGTCATATTATGTTAATGTTGCTGAAAGACAAAACCTAACAAACTCTTGATCCTTGATGTATCAGTCCAATACCATGTAGCGCTGAGTGATAAAGTTCAAATGTGTTGTGCTTCCCACCCTGGTCAGAGGGAAGGGTGCCTATGTGTTATTTTCACTGTCTTCTTGAGAGTTACCATATGTGTTTTCACTTTTGTGCAGATAACTGGAAGTCAAGCTGCAAACAGTGCTTACTACACGCTGAAGTTACCTTCTCTTTTTTTTTAACATACTTGGAGTTACACCTTTAAAGACTGAAATCATGAGTCAGTACAGTTGCTGGACATTTTATGATTTTGCTGTCATCTTAAAATTTTATGATCGTAATATTATTTATTACCATAAATAGCAAAATCTTAAATGGCCAAGGAAACTAGCTTAAAAATGTTTAAAGATAGTTCTCATTGGCTATTAATGATTTGGATAAGAAATTAACATTATAGATACACTGGCACTAAGCTTCTATAGTTCTTAGGTCTTCCTTGCAATACTGAAACATATTTCTTTTGTGTAGCTCGCTATTAACCAGCTAAGGCCATTTTTAATACAATAAAAAGGTTATATATGCAGTTCCTATTTTTAGCTTGCTTAAAAGGGAGCAATATTTTTATTTAAAACACTGTTAGTAAGTGCTTTATAGAAACTTGGTTTTCCAAGCATAGTTCTTCCATAAACATTTTTTGTTATTTGAACACAAGAGATTTTATTCCTTGTTGTATGTATCTCTTGCTTTTCCCTGTATGCAGTCTTTAAAGGATTATAACACTTAAAATCAGAGGGACTTGTGGCAACCTTTTGAATCATACATTTTTTGAAAGCTTTTTTTTAAAAGCCCACAACTTCCATAAAGTAGTAATCAGCCATTGCTCTGCTTCTTGCATAGAGTCACCTGTTAAGTAGGTTAAATAGTTTTAAAATACATATTTTCCAGACCTTTGAGAATGCTTTAGTGTTTGGTTCACTATAAAAGGAAATTTTAGAAAGGAATAAAAAATTAAAAAAGCTATCAGCTATATGCTAAGAGAGAATCTTACTAACATGTTGTAAATATTACAAGTCAAGAAATGTTATTTTAAGTCTGTAACTTAAGTTTTTTCCCCTTTATTAGTTACACAGGTTGGTTTAAAATTCGTTTTTTGGTTTAAACAAGTAAAATTGTGCCCATTTTATGGTTTCCATGCTTTTGTAATCCTAAAATTATTAATGTCTAGTTGTTCTATATTATAACCACATTTGCACTCTATGCAAGCCCTTGAAACAGAACATACTCATCTTCATGTAGGACCTATGAAAATTGTCTATTTTTATCTATATATTTAAAGTTTTCTAAAAATGATAAAAGGTTATTACGAATTTTGTTGTACAAAATCTGTACAAAAATCTGTTTTTACATCATAATGCAAGAATTGGAAATTTTTCTATGGTAGCCTAGTTCTTTGAGCCTGGTTTCAATGTGAGAACCACGTTTACTGTTATTGTATTTAATTTTCTTTTTCTTTTCAACAATCTCCTAATAAAACTGTCTGAAATCTCCCAGTGACTTTATTTATAGTTCATCTTTATTAAATTTTGTGAAATGCATAGCATTGAAGGAATATTTACTTTCTAATGGGAGGCATCTAAAAACAACATAAGTCAGCTATTTACAATATGAAGGGAACAATGCTCAATGATTTTATTTAACATGCAACTGCTTCTATCTCTAATATGAATTACTGCGGTGAAAAACATCATAAAAGCACACTCTGTAGTTATTGTTTAACAAGCAGATTTTCCATATTTTGTTTCTTGCCAGCTAAGCAAACTGCCCACATATACATGATTTATTTATGTACATTTTTCAGTTTATGAAGCTGTTATTTGTACCTTTTTCCTTTATATTCTTATATTCCCATGATTCTTATTCACAAAGCTTTGTGCTGAATAATGTAAAGGAGACATGTTGATGAAACAAAATATATTATTCCCATATCTATAGGAGTGTAGATTTGTAACTCTAACTCAGTGCTTTGTTTTTACTCTCTATCATTGGAAAAAAACGCTTTTAGAAACTTTGCTATTCCAGTAGCCTTTAATAATATAAAAGTTTTAATCAGTCCAAAATGCAGCACTTAAGGAAATCACAGATATTCTGTGAATACTCCAACCATTCCCAAAAGAATGGAAAATGATTTTTTTCTCTCTAAAGAAATTATTTCAATGAGTTAACAAATAGTGATAGATCCCTAATAAAAACCTCAAATGTTTATGTGACCACTCCAAACACATTTTTGTCTTCTGTCCTCACAGGTTCATGTTGGTATGACTTGTCTTAGAATATCATATGGCCTGTGGATGTTAGCGGAATTTGGTGATGATTTAAGGTTTCCCCCCATGTGTTTTCATTGGCATTAGCAAATTTACAATATGAACAAAAGTTATTTATTACTAGAGGAGAGTAAATTATAAATAAAAGTTACATGGATTGCATTTTTACAATATGGGGAGTAGAGATGTTAATAGAATTAAAACATTGCAAATGACATTGTAAATATATCACTTTTCTTCATGTGTAGGCTTGGTGCTAACATTTATCTTTCATATGTACAACTGGTATATAAAAGCTGAACTGATCCTCATTTATTCCTTTATACAGATTCATTAATAAAGTCTCATTCTGCAGAAAGCACAGTGCTAAATGTTGTAATGAATGAAAACATAGCTTTGCCCCAGAGGAGCTTATAATTTTGTTGGAATAGAAAGTTTTACTTTCAGCAAGAGAAGAGTCACTGAGTGTCTCCTAGTCTGCCATGGATGTAGAACTAGTGTTAAGAGGATACTGACTTAGATGCCTTCTTACTAAGTGATAACAATCTATATCCATTTTGTGCTTTCACTTTCTAGTGACTAATACAAGACAGTTTGCAGGTCAGACAATTCTGCAGAGATTGAGAAGGATATATTTCCCTCCGTGTAAAATACCATACTAGTTATTCTTTTTCTGCTACTTTTCATGTATTTCAATCACATCACTCTTCTTGCCAGTCCTCACAAACTTTGTGTTTCTTTTATTTATTTTTAATTAAAGGATAATTGCTTTACAGTATTGTGTTGGTTTCTGCCATACATCAACATGAATCAGCCATAAGTATACATATGTCCCCTCCCTCATGAATAGCCCTCCCATTCCTTCTGCTCCTCTCAGTGACTCCACTTCTTTCTCCTCTCATTGCAGGCATACATGTTCCTCTTGATACCTCTGTTATTCAGGAGCATACCATCCCACCCATTGAGGCAAACCAGTCATTTTCTTTCTGTCCTAAGCTAGATTCTCTGAGTTCTGATTGTCTCAAGTCAATGCATGTGGCAGTAAGTTAGCTAGGCACCGCAATACATGCATCTGGGGAATTTGAGAAATTACTGTGTCCAATTAAATTGGAATTTCTGGGGGTTGGGGCTGCAGCATCAGGATTTTTAGGTTCCTCAGATGATTCTAACAAGCAGCCAGGTTGAAGATCACTGTCTGGCAGGGTAGCAAGTAACACATAGAAAGTGACTAGCAAGTCTTCTGCAGTGGGGTTGACAGGTAGCTCAAGTGAGTGGGGTCCCTTGTGAACTGTACAGCCACTACAAAAGCCAACTAATATTTCTGTAAAATCATTAAAATGATCTAAAATCCGTAAATAATTAACATGCATTTTAAAAGTAATTTCAGCATTGTTAACTTAATGCTGAATTGAATATGAATTTGCAGTTCTATCAGTCAGATACAATGGAAGTCACATTATTGTTTCTAAATAAAATTATTGGCTAATACGATGTCAGACTAAGTACACAAGGAGATAAAACTTTCATTTCAATCATCACTGAGACTTCTTCCTTCTGAATGACCTCAATTTGAACATTTTTCACAGTCCAAACCATTTGGGGAGAACTCTTTGGATTTTCATTCCTATGATTCAATTTTTGAGAAGCTGTCCTAAGCCCTTCTCTTTGGAGAGACTCCAGATTTGTGAGAAAAAAACTTACGACACATTGTGGTGTGAGTCTGAGTGTGGGGGAAAGGAATATTTTAAACAAATAATTTTGTAAATGGGGAAGTATAAAGTTGTGTGAAAGGAGTAATGTTTCTATGCTTTATTTGTGCTGGTAAAATGTCATTCAAGACAAGTAGACTGTGATAAGTTTTGCATATGGAACATAATACCAGGAGCAACCACTAAAAATGTTGTAACAATATATACCCTTAACACAATGTAGATAAATCACAATGGAGTTCAATGCTGTAGTAAGATTAGCTTTCTGATAAAAAAGTAAATACTTTTGGATAATTCATCAGATACTTTGCTAGTAGTTTCCATCTTCTCTGAGGTACTTTGGTTGTTCTTTTAACAATGCTAATTCTGGGCCAAACTTGGTCCACTACCTCAGATAAAGATGAGTTAGTTGATACATCTCTAGCATGATGCATCTCCATTTTCTTTGTATTGAGTGTACTCTCGTCAGTAATATATTTCAAACCTTTATTTTGTAAGTAGAGACTGAAATGGTAAATATTAAGTTTTTAGAATTTGTTTTTAATTTAATTTTTCTTTTATATTGGAGTATCATTGATTGACAATGTTATGTTCATTTTCAGGAGTGCAGCAAAGTGACTCCATTATACATAAAAATATACATATATTTTCTTTTCAGATTCCTTTCCTATACCGGCTATTACAGAATATTGAGTAGAATTCCTTGTGCTATATAGTAGGTCCTTGATGATTATTTACTTTATATATATATATATAACGTGTATTTGTTAATCTGAAAGTCCTACTTGATCCCTCCCCCCTCAACATTTGCATTTTAGAAATCGCACTGTTAAATTCTATCCCAAGTATGAGGAGCTGAGTTGATACCACTCAGCCCTTCTCTTACTAATTCATCTTGTTAGATTTACAAAGGAAAATGTGCTCCCATACAGATGGATCTTTTATTTAAGTCCATCTGGTTCTTATGTACCTGGGTTTATTTATGATCAATATTTTTTGGTTCCTTCAATTAATACATGTTGATGCTTCTTAGAATATGCTTCACAGGCTTTGCTTGTATTTTTCCCACAGATAGCTGCTATACAACAATAGGTACATTTCAGCATCTAAATGAATATGGGCAAATTCTTAGAAAATGGAGTTCCCAGCACCATAAGCAGAACTGGACAAGAATGCAGAATCTGATTTAAAAAAAAAAAAATCCAAATGTACCTCTAATTTGGGCAGGTTACTTAGGAGTCCTCTTTTATCTGCTGAATTTTCATTGTTCCTACCAGGTGAAATTCCAACCTGAAATAGACAAGTGTCCTCTGTGTCCAATAGCTTCAGGTACTCTGAGTGGTCCTCTTGAGGTCTCTTCTCTAGACTTTAGATAAGAGACAGACACCCTTCACCCTCTATGGGTGATTGGAAGGAATTGAACTTGGAACAATCCACAACCCTCAGAAACATTTTTACTTCAATTATTCACCTCATTTCTTTAATCGATTTTATAATTTGTAGGTGGATAGACAGCTGAGGCCAGAAAATTAGTTTTCAGATAACTATTTGCAAGTTCTGCATGATGACCTTGCATCTTACCTTAGAATATGGTATCCATTTCATTAATTAATTGATTAAATTTTTTAAAATTAGTTTAAATTTTTGGAGATAATTATAGACTAAATGCAATTATAAGAATTAACAAAGAGGCATCCAATATCCACCACACATTTTCTTCAAAGATCACATTTTGCCTAAATATAGTATAGTAATAAAACTGAAAAATAGATTTTGATAACATCTACCAACTTTATTCAGATTTCAGCAGAATTATATGCACTTATTTGTGTGTGTATGTATGTTTAGTTCTGCACAATCTTATTACAAGTATAGATTACTATGAAGACCACCACAGTCAAGATATAGAATATTTCCATCATAGGGATACCTCATGCTATTTCTTAAATTAATTTTTATTGGAGAATAGTTGATTTTCATTGTTGCGTTAGCTTCTTCTGTGTGTGCTTAGTCACTCAATTGTGTCCAACTCTTTGTGACCCCATGGACTGTAGTCCGCCAGGCTCCTCTGACATTGGGAATTCTCCAGGCAAGAATACTGGAGTGGGTTGCCATGCCCTCTTCCAGGGAATCTTGCCAACCCAGAAATCAAACCAAGGTCTCCCACGTGGCAGGTGGATTCTTTACTGTCTGAGCCACTAGAGAAGCCCAGTTCCTTCTGTAAATGATCTTATTTTTCAAAGCAGAATAGAGACACAGAAGTAGAGAACAAACCTCATGCTATTTTTTTACAGCTACAATCACTAACCTTTCTCCCTACCTCTGTATAAGTCAGGGTTCTCCATAATCAGAAGTATAAATACACATAAACACAGAGAGAAATGTGCTTGCTACCTGGCCTTGTAGAGAATGTAGAGCCTTCAAATGTCCCCACTCCTGTTCCTCTGACAGCCCCTGTGGCCTGTAGAGAGGGAGTGGGTAAAATTGCCCTCTGATGCAGGTACAGAGTTGGGCCAAATTGGGGCAACCTGCCCACATGGGTTGCAGCTGTTATTCAGTCCAACATTTATACCATCTGGATGGAAACAGAAGAAACTGCAGGAGTCCATGGGCTGAATTCAAAGCAGTTTGATTGCAGATCACTCAGAAGCCTGGGCCACTGCTCTTTGCATTAATAATTGAGTTGTTCTAAAGGGATTAACTCTATGATTTGGACAATGAGAAGCTGAGGGGTAAACGATCATGATTAAACCCCATGGGGTCAAAATATGTGGAAATAAAGTTGGGCTATCTTGCAAGAGACTGAGACTGTCCTCTCTGTTTCAATATCCTAGTGCATACCAGCCTTAGCCTGCATATGGATCCTATCAACTAACACTTCAGTAGACACAACAGGCAAAGTACATAGAAAAGCAGCTAGCACGGTGCATGGTTAGGATGGAGTATTGTCAAGAATGCCAGATAGACTTTGAAATACAGTGATTTGGTTAATGCTATAACAGAAAGTGTTGTTTTAGACTCTAAACAAAGCCCAAGACAACAGCCAAATGAATCTGGCACCACCCACCAGAGTTCCCAATCAGTGAGAAACTGGAAAATTGTTTATGTTGGTCCTCCCCCTCTGATTGAGGGTTCTAAATGTGCCCTTGCTTGTGTGGACACTGTATAACCAGCTTGCACCATTATGGTCGTAGAGATGCAGAGTACAATGCACAAATGCCCTGGTAAAATAAACAGTAGTTAGTGTCATATTTTAAAGGTCATGCTGTGCAAGACTGGGCTAAAGAACATGACATTGAATGGAGGCTCTATCTCTCCCATAGTCTGAAGCAGCAGGTTTGGTAGAAAGGAAGAGTAGAATATCAAAGCAGCAACTTACATGACTACCAAGGTAAAACCACCTTGGCCTAGGGACTAACATACTATCTCCAGCTTCCATACATTCAAATGAGCAATCAATAGGGACTATTGCTCCATATGCCAGACTGGAGATGCCTGCTGAGACACTCAACACTATAAAGTTATGGAAATCACAAGAAACCATCATTGCTCCATTTCTCACAGTGGATCATCACGCTATATTGTTGATAAAACCTCATCCAATCACATCTTCTGGGGAAGATATTCTCTACCAGAATTTGTAATGGAATAGCCCACTGGGGTGGTTGAGTTACTCTGCACCCCTGTATAAGGGATAACAGCTGAGTTCTCTCTGACATCTTGACCTACTATGAGCTGAGCGTGCTGAAACCAAAGAGGGGAGAAGATGCAGGCCCTCGTCTGGTATGTCCCATCCCACACTCTATCTCCTCACTCCTGACAGTGCTCCCTCCCCCACTAATGTATAATATGTGCAAACAGGTCAATTTCCTAAAGTTCCATCTCCCTGTTCTCAAGGCCAGGGGAGCATGCTCTGTTTCCCATTGGTATGGTCATTTGGCCATCATCTTTATTCTTTTCACTGGCCTGGAGGACATTATAACCCTTAAAAAAACCGCCCAGCAGGGCTTAATGAGAACCAACAAAGTCTGTCCTTGGTGGTGGTGATGGTTTAGTCACTAAGTTGTGTCCGACTTTTGCGACCCCATGGACTGTAGCTATCCAGGTTCCTCTTCCCATGGGATTCTCCAGGCAAGAATACTGGAGTGGGTTGCCATTTCCTTCTCCAAGTCTGTCCTTAATAGCACTGAAATGTCTCTAGTAAGAAAAGCTGTCCTCCAAAATTGAACCGTCTTGGACATTACCACTGCTTTGCAAAGAAGCACCTGAGCCAGTATCCAAACAGACTATCTTGTGTCCAGACCTGATGAGTCTGCTTATGTTGAAACAAATGATGGCACCAGTGAACTCCTTGGATAATCCAACCCCCAACCAAGGGTTCAGTAAGGTGTTGCTGTGACCGTTTGAATTAAGTATATTACTGAATTTGGTTAAGGTCTCTATATAACTGTTAAGATTCTGGTTGTGGGTGCAAAGACCTACTTGTCTTTTTAATTTTGGATATACTGGGCCTTTCCTTATGGTGCTTCAGGGCAGATGTTCATTGTGGTACACAGAAATTTCTCTAGTTGAGGATCATGGCCCTATAGCTCATGTACTTAGTATTAACAGTTGCAGCACACAGGCTCTCTAGTTATAGCATGTGGGCTTAGTCACCCTGCAGCATGTGGGATATTAGTTCCCTGACCAGGGATCAAACCCACTTCCCCTGCTTTGAAAAGTCTAAGTCACTCAATCATGTCTGACTCTGTGACCCCATGGACTCTCCATCCATGGGATTTTTCAGGCAAGAATACTGGATTCGGTTGCTGTTTCCTCCACCAGGGGATCTTCCTAAGTCGGGGACTGAACCCAAGTCTCCCGCATTGCAGGCAAACTCTTTACCATCTGAGCAACCAGGGAAGTCCAAAAGAGGATCCTTAACCAATGGACCACCAGGGAGGTCCCTAGACCTACTTGAGTTGTAGTCACCCAAGGCACCACGTAAGTAAATTCCATTATCAAAATACATACCTACCAATTTGGAGTGGCTTGCCTTTTTCTTTGGTCTGTCTTCATCTTTAGTGTATGGGGACTAGTTTCAGACTATACCTGGGGAGTTCTCAAGGTTGCAAAACAACATTTATTGTTTGTTGGTTGTAAAATAACTTTATTTCACAGTTTTTATATTACACTGACTTCTGGTATCCATTGTTATTATGGTAAGGTGGTTTGAACATTATTCTTTGTAGGCAATTTGTCTTTGCCCTCTGAGTGCTTTTAATAACTTTTATCTGTTGCTTTGAAGCTTGAATATAGTGTTTATAAGTACAAACTATTTCTATTTAGTATATTTGGGAACATATATCTTCCCAAATAATTGAGGGGGTGTTTTTATTTAAGTTAGAAAATTCTAAGCCATTATGTCTCCAAATAATGCTTCTAT
Organism: Dama dama; assembly: GCF_033118175.1. NCBI lineage: Eukaryota > Metazoa > Chordata > Mammalia > Artiodactyla > Cervidae > Dama > Dama dama. The sequence continues at coordinate 48,651,436 of NC_083710.1, read as the reverse complement.
TTTTAATATTTTCTAACAACTTCCTTGAATCCTAATTTAGTTCTAAGTTAGACTTTTCTATTAACTTCTAGATTTCTTAGCCTTCATACATATATGACATTTCTTTAACTTTGCTTCAGAGTTGTCATTCAACCTAAGTTTACAGTTTGCTATTTAAAACTTTCATATAATTTCTGATGGCAGTAACTATACTTTTCTTTTAAGAAATTCTGTTTGGTATCTTTCAAATCTTCTTAGTCATTCTTGATATTTTTTCTTTATGTGTTTCGTACTTTTGTTTCTTTATGTATTGTGATATTGTTGTTATTAAGTCACTCAGTCGAGTCCAACTCTCTGCGACCCCATGGACTGCAGCATGCCAGGCTTCCCTGTCCTTCACCATCGCCCAGAGCTGGCTCAAACTCATATCCATTGAGTCAGTGATGCCATCCAACCATCTCATCCTCTGTCATCCCATTCTTCTTCTGCCTTCAATCTTTCCCAGCTTTGGGATCTTTTCTAATGAAACAGCTCTTCACATCAGGTGGCCAAAGTATTGGAGCTTCAGAATCAGTCCTTCCAATGAGTACTCAGGGTTGATTTTCTTTAGGATTATCTGGTTGGATCTCCTTGCAGTCCAAGAACTCTCAAGAGTCTTCTCCAACACCACAGTTCAAAAGCACCATTTCTTCAGTGTTCAGCCTTCTTTATGGTTCAACTCTCATATCCATACATGACTATTGGAAACTTCGACTATACAGACATTTTTTGGCAAAGTAATGTCTCTGCTTTTAAACATGCTGTCTAGGTTTGTCATAGCTTTTCTTCCAAGGAGCAAGTGTCTTTTAATTTCGTGGCTGCAGGCACTATCTGAAGTAAATTTGGAGCCCAAGAAAATAAAGTCTGTCACTGTTTCCATTATTTCCCCATCTATTTGCCATGAAGTGATGGGACTGGATGCTTTGGATTCCCTGGTGGTTCAGCCAGTAAAGAATCTGCCTGCAATGCAGGAGTCCTAGGGTTGATCCCTGGATCTGGGAGATCCCCTGGAGAAGGGAATGGCAATCCATTCCAGTATTCTTGCCTGGAGAATCCCATAGACAGAGGAGCCTGGCAGGCTACAGCCCATGGGATAGCAAAGAGTTGGACATGACTGAGTGACTAACACCTTCATTGAGATATATATATTACATTTTAATTCTGTTTCTAATAATTCAGTATCTAATATTATTGAGGTCTGATTTTGCATTCATTCTATTTCTGATTCTCTCTAAAGTCTTTTGCTTTTTCTTTTTTTTCTCTTTTAAAATTTAATTAATTAATTTATTTTAATTGGAGGCTTATTATTTTACAATATTGTGGTGGTTTTTGCCATACATTGACATGAATCAGCCATGGGTGTACGTGTGCTCCCATCCAGAAACCCCCTCCCACCTCCTTCCCCATCCCATCCCTCTCGGTTGGTCCAGTGCGCCAGCTTTGAGTGCCCTGTTTCATGCATCGAACCTGGACTGGCGATCTATTTCACATATGGTAATATACATGTTTCAATGCTATTGTCTCAAATCATCCCACCCTCGCCTTCTCCCACAGAGTTCAAAAGTTTGGTCTTTATATCTGTGTCTCTTTTGCTGTGTCACATATAGGGTCATCGTTGCCATCTTTCTAAATTCCATATATATGCATTTATATACTGTATTGGTATTTTTTCTTTCTGACTTACTTCACTCTGTGTAATAGGCCCAAGTTTCATCCACCTCATTAGAACTGATTCAAATGAATTCTTTTTAATGGCTGAGTAATATTCCTTGTGTATATGTACCACAGCTTTCTTATCCATTCATCTGCTGATGACATCTAGGTTGTTTCCATGTTCTGGCTATTATAAACAGTGCTGCAATGAACACTGGTGTACACGTGCCTCTTTCAATTCTGGTTTCCTCGGTGTGTATGCCCAGTGCTGGGTCATATGGCAGTTCTATTTCCAGGTTTTTAAGGAATCTCCACACTGTTCTCCATAGTAGCTGTACTAGTTTGCATTCCCACCAACAGTGTAAGAGTGTTCCCTTTTCTCCACACCCTCTCCAGCATTTATTGTTTGTAGACTTTTTGATAGCAGCCTTTCTGACTGGCATGAGATGGTACCTCATTGTGGTTTTGATTCACATTTTTCTGATAATGAGTGATATTGAGCATCTTTTCATGTCTTTGTTAGCCATCTGTATGTCTTCTTTGGAGAAATGTCTGTTGAGTTCTGTGGCCCATTTTTTGATTGGGTCATTTATTTTTCTGGAATTGAGCTGCATGAGCTGCTTGTGTATTTTTGAGATTAATTCTTTATCAGTTGCTTCATTTGCTATTATTTTCTCCCATTCTGAAGGTTGTCTTTTCACCTTACTTATAGTTTCCTTCATTCTGCAAAAGCTTTTATTTGTTTATTTGTTTATTTTTACTTTTATTTCCACTCCTCTGGGAGGTGGTTCATAGAGGATCCTGCTGTGATTTATGTCAGAGAGTGTTTTTCCATGTTTTTTCTAGGAGTTTTATAGTCTCTGGTCTTACATTGAGATCTTTAATCCATTTTGAATTTATTTTTGTGATTGGTGTTAGAAAGTGTTCTAGTTTCATTCTTTTACAAGTGGTTGACCAGTTTTCCCAGCACCACTTGTTAAAGAGACTGTCTTTTCTCCATTGTATATTTGCCTCTTTTGTCAAAGATAAGGTGTGCATAGGTGCATGGATTTATCTCTGGGCCTTCTATTTTGTGCCACTGATTATATTTCTGTCTTTGTGCCAGTACCATACTGTCTTGATGACTGTAGTTTTGTAGTATTGTCTGAAGTCAGGCAGGTTGATTACTCCAGTTCCATTCTTCTTTCTCAAGTTTGCTTTGGCTGTTAGAGTTGTTTTTTTTTTTTTTTTTTTTGTATTTTCATACAAATTGTGAAATTATTTTTCTAGTTCTGTGAAAAATACCGTTGGTAGCTTGATAGGGATTGTATTGAATCTATAGATTGCTTTGGGTAGTATAGCCATTTTGACAATATTGATTCTTCCAATCCATGAACATGGATTTCTCCATCTATTTGTGTCATCTTTGATTTCTTTCATCAGTGTTTTATAGTTTTCTATATATAGGTCTTTTGTTTCCTTAGGTAGATTTATTCCTAAGTATTTTATTGTTTTCATGATAATGATGAATGGGATTGTTTCCTTAATTTCCTTTTCTGTTTTCTTATCATTAGTGTATAGGAATGCAAAGGATTTCTATGTATTAATTTTATATCCTGCAAATTTACTATATTCATTGATTAACTCCAGTAATTTTCTGGTGGTGTCTTTAGGGTTTTCTATGTAGAGGATCATGTCATCTGCAAACAGTGAGAGTTTAACTTCTTCTTTTCCAACCTGGATTCTTTTTATTTCATTTTCTTCTCTGATTGCTCTGGCTAAAACTTCTAAAACTATTTTGAAGAGTAGTGGTGACATTGGGCACCCTTGTCTTGTTCCTGTGAAGTTTTATTTCTTAATAATTTTTTAAAAATTAGGCTGAATCCTTGTTTGTTAAAACTTTGTGGGAATAATAAAAAAATCAGGTTTGAGAACGTAGTACTGCATGAAAGAATTTTATCTCCTTATGCCAAGTATCTGAGACACTTAAATTTAATTTAAATTAATTTAAAATTCCTAACTTGTAGTTTCTTAATTCACAGGGATAGTGTAACTCTGAGTAATAATTTCCAAAGACATCAGGGTGAACCTGATTCTCCTGAACTCTCAAATAAAGTTTCGTTTTCTACCCAGGGCCACAGCTAATACAAATTTTTTTCTGACATCTACCTTTGGTCTGTTTTATTTAAACCTTTTCATTGAGCATATATTCATTTGAATTCTAGCTTTATGGTAAATTCTCCAGTCTAATTTTATTTCATACCCCTAATAATCATGACCACTGAAGCTGAAGCTCTGTCACCATGCACTTTTAGGTGGCTCAAAGATTAACCATAGCTTTGTTTTTTTCAGTAGACATGTATGGATGTGAGAGTTGGATCATAAAGAAGGCTGAGAGCCAAATAATTGATACTTCTGAACTGTAGTGCTGGAGAAGACTCCTGAGAGTCCCGTGGACTGCAAGGAGATCAAACCAATCAATCCTAAAGGAAATCTGTTAGAAGGACTGATCCTGAAGCTGAAGCTCCAATATTTTGGCCATCTGATGCAAAGAGCCAACACATCGGAAAAGACCCTCAGGCTGGGAAAGATTGAAGGCAGGAGGAGAAGGAGATAATAGAGGATACGGTAGTTGGATGGCATCACGAATTCAAAGGACGTAAGTTTGAGCAAACTCCAGGAGATTGTGAAGGACAGGGAAGCCTGGTGTGCTGCAGTCCTTGGGGTTGCAAACAGTTGGACCCAATTGAGTGAGTGAACAATCAACAACAACATAGATAAACTAGGTCTTCCACTCTTGGACACTTTATGAAGGTCTTCTCTTTTATTCTGAATCAGAGTGACACAGCTATGTTTTAAATATTTAATCCAGCATTTGCTGGTTTTGATTTTGTAACAAGGCTGTTTCAGTATGATGGATTGATTATTATTACCAGAAATTAATACTTACTATGTAAAAGTTAATTTACTTTTACATAAGTTGTATAAAATACAACTTATACTTACAAACATTAATCAATTAATTAACAGCTGTTAAACATTCTATACTATGTTCTCTTATAAGGAATTAATGCAATGTGTAAAATTCTTAGTGTAACTTTAAGAATACAATATTTATTGAACAATGTCAATTACTATTATTAAGATAATACTAATCACTATTATTAAGATATCCAAAACAATCTTGGACCTTAGGGAACATATATGCTATAATAAAATAAAAGAGTAGGATATAAATATTATATGTTGATTGCAATTCTAGAAAAGATAATGAATATGTATACTTTAATATGTACCTTTTCACACTGAAAATATTTGAGATAATATTTACATATATAAAACCATAATAAAAAATATATATCCAAATGTCATGTCTTATTGATGGTATAACAAAGTTTTATCTTCTTTATCATTTTTTAGGATTATCCAATTTGAAAAAGAACACATTACTTTTTTTCCATCAGCGTGTTACCAGAATCTATTGATGTGTTTTGAGCATTTACAATTCTATTTTGCTATTATTCTTGATAAAGTCAAGCTGGTCTAATGCAATATTTAATTTTTTTCTTCCCTTTTCCTTTTACCTCCCTGCCTCCCTTCTTCCTTTCCTTTCTACCATCCTCCCTTTTCTTTTTTTTCTTATAGAACTTAAAAACAGTGGGTAATTTACCTATCTTTTTATGTAAAATATAAGAATGTTACAAAAGAATTTTTAATTTCTTACTGATCTCCATATTATTATTGCTATATGGTGTATCACAGCCTATGTTATTAACCACAACATTACACGGTTTTTATTTTTGTTGAAACAGTCAACTGTATTCTACTTTAAATAATGAGACAAAATGTATAATATTTACTTACAGAGTTATCATTTCCTATTAGCTTCATTCTTTGGCAAGCCTTTTTTTAGCCAGTATCATTTCTTTTCAGCCCAAAGGACTTCCTTTAACATTTCTTTTAGTGTGTGTCTGCTGGTTACTTATTTATTTTTTTTTCCCACTTTCAGTTCAGTTCAGTCACTCAGTCATGTTCGACTCTCTGCAACCCCATGAATCGCAGCACGCCAGGCCTCCCTATCCATCACCAACTCCCGGAGTTTACTCAAATTCATGTCCATTGAGGCGATGATGCCATCCAACCATCTCATCCTCTGTCGTCCCCTTCTCCTCCTGCTCCCAACCCCTCCCAGCATCAGAGTCTTTTCCAATGAGTCAACTCTTTGCATGAGGTGGCCAAAGTGTTGGAGTTTCAGCCTCAGCATCAGCCCTTCCAATGGACTCCCAGGACTGATCTCCTTTAGGATGGACTGGTTGGATCTCCTTGCAGTCCAAGGGACTCTCAAGAATCTTCTCCAACACCACAATTCAAAAGCATGAATTTTTCAGCGCTCAGCTTTCTTCACATTCCAACTCTCACATTCATACATAACCCCTGGAAAAACCATAGCCTTGACCAGAGGGACCTTTGTTGGCAAAGTAATGTCTCTGCTTTTTAATATGCTATCTAGGTTGGTCATAACTTTCCTTCCAAGGAATAGGTGTCTTTTAATTTCATGGCCACAATCACCATCTGCAGTGATTTTGGAGCCCAGAAAAATGAAGTCTGACACTGTTTCCACTGTTTCCCCATCTATTTCCCATGAAGTGATGGGACCAGATGCCATGATCTTAGTTTTCTGAATGTTGAGCTTTAAGCCTACTTTTTCACTCTCCTCTTTCACTTTCCTCAAGAGGCTTTTTAGTTCCTCTTCACTTTTTCCACTTTATTATGTCTCAAATGCCTCTTTTTTCTCATTTATGAAGTAAATATCCATAAGTATAAAATTCTAGATTGATAGCCTTTTTAAAAGTACTTTGTTTCGATGCTATTCTCTCGAAACATCCCACCTTCACCTTCTCCCACAGAGTTCAAAAGTCTGTTCTGTACATCTGTGTCTCTTTTTCTGTTTTGCATATAGGGTTATCATTACCATCTTTGTAAATTCCATATTTATGCATTAGTATACTGTATTGGTCTTTATCTTTCTGGCTTACTTCACTCTGTATAATGGGTATTACCAAAGGTGAAACAGATCACCAGCCCAGGTTGGATGCATGAGACAAGTGCTCGGGGCTGGTGCACTGGGAAGACCCAGAGGGATCGGGGTGGAGAGGGAGGTGGGAGGGGGGATCGGGATGGGGAATACATGTAAATCCATGGCTGATTCATGTCAATGTATGGCAAAAACCACTACAATACTGTAAAGTAATTAGCCTCCAACTAATAAAAATAAATGGAAAAAAATAAAAAAAATAAAAATGTGAAAAAAAAAAGTACTTTGATTTTGTTGCTTTATTGTCTTCTCACTTACATTGTTTCTGACAAGAAATCTGTGGTAGCCCTTATCTTTATTTGTCCATAATGTTTCTTTTTTCTTTCTGGATGCTTTTAAAATGTTTTCTTTATTACATGTTCTGTGCAATTCGATTATGATAAACTTTTGTGTAGCTTCCTTTATATATTTCTCATGTTTAAGGTTTGTTGAGATTCTTAGATCTGTTGATTTATAGGGGTTTTTTTTTATTAGGTTTGAGACATTTGGAGCCATTACTTCTTGTAATGCTTGTCTTCCTCCCTTTCTCCTTCTTCAAGTATTCTAACTATGTGTACATTAGACTGCTTGAAGTTGTCCCAGTCTCCATGTTTTGTTTAGCAAATTTTTCTTTAGAATTTTATTTTATTTTTTTAAACTTTTATTTTGTATTGGGGTATAGTCAAATAACAATGTTGTGATTGTTTCAGATAAACAGCAAAGGGACTCAGCCATACATATACATGTATCCATTTGGCAACTTTTAATCTTCTCTTAATCTCATCTAGTGACATTTTATCTCAGACATTTTTGTGTTATTTTCTAGAATGTTGATTTGGGTCCTTTAAAAAATGCATTCCATATCTTAATATGTTCAACATTTTGGAATGTATGCAATATAATTATACTGTCTTAATCCCTTGTCTTCTGATTATATGATCTACCAACTCTGTATAATTTTAAGTTGATTGATTTTTCTCCTCCTTATATTTTAAGCATTTCTGCTTCATTGCACACCTGGTAATTTATTATTATATGCCAGTCATTGTGAATTTTACTTTATTAGATTCTGGATATTTTAAATTCCTATAGATGTTCTTGAATTTTGTTCTTGAATGATGTGTCAGAGTACTTAGAACCAGGCAAAGTTTCAGTGATTCTCTAGGAAAACACACAAGGCTCAACATATGTCATCCATGTGTTTGAAATATACCATGAAGAAAGAAAAAAAAAAAAAAGTAAAATTAGCAAAGTGGGAAGTCACATGGGACAGAGATTGAAGGAAACCAGGGCCAAGTTTTTAAGGGTCTTCCCAGAGTGGAATCACAAAGGACATTCAGAAAGCCCGCAGCAATGAGTTGTGATAGCATAAGCGAAAACATTTTCAATCAGGGAAGGACTCCCAGTCTGTCATGTACCCAAATCCCCTAGTCCCAAGTGAAAGGAAGATGTACAGCATAAGCCGTTTTTGTTCAACCAGCTTAGGCACAGTCAGTCACTCCTATCAGTTTATGGTAAGAACTCTTCCCCAAACCTAACTTCCTGGATGCCAGTCTATGCCATCCTTGTAGGCAGGTCTTTCAAAGGATAGCAGTCAGGACTTCTATATTAACTCTTTTCTGCAGAGATGTTATTAAGCTATTCAGAAACAATTTTGTTCTTTCCAATCTTAATTTGAATTTTTCTAGGTAGGATTGGAACAGTGTTTGGTTAGTGGTGAATTATTTCCCACTCCTGAAACCAGACACTTTGAATGCTTTACCTAGTAGTGTATAAATGTAGGTTTTAAAGTCTGGCTTGTAGGAATAGGCACTCTTCCACAGACTGGTGAGTCTCAGGTACAGTCCCATCTTATTCTGTGGATGTTTCTTTGTCAGCCTCACATAATGTTGCTGAAAACTTGAAAGAAATACTCTGTACGTATCTTAAGCCTCTCTCTGTGCATCTCTTTCTTTGCTGATACTCTGTCTTTTGACTGGGCTTCCCTTGTGGCTCAGCTGGTAAAGAGTCTTCCTGCAGTGTGGGAGACTTGGGCTCGATCCCTAGGTTGCGAAGTACCCCTGGAGAAGGGAACAGCTACCTACTCCAGTAGTCTGGCCTGGAGAAGTCTATGGTCTGTGTAGTCCATGGGGTCGCAGAGTCGCAGATGACTAGGTGACTTTCACTTTCACTGTCCTGTGAACTCAGGTTGCTTTGTTCTCCCCACACTCTGCGCTTCATCTCTGCAATCAGCAAGTCCTGCAGGCTGTGCCTATTTCCCCTCCTCGTGACTCAGTCTGAAAACTTTCTCCGTGTAGTATGCCTTAGCAATCTAAAGGTTTCTCTTTTTATTTTCTTTCTCTCAGAGATCACTGTCTTTTATTGCCAAATATCTATGTCTTGAAAACTTTGTTTCATGTAGTTAGCATGTTTGTTATTTTAAGGCTGAAGGATAAATCTGGTCTCTATTATTCTATCTTGGCCAGAAGCTACAATTTCTCAGGAAAGATGAATTTAAATAGTTACCTGTCATAGTACAGCGTAAGAAAGATAGATTTAAAGTCTCATTTTGAGGTCTATTATTAGGTTAGCCTCCAGTTACGCTATCCTTTCTTTTTATTACAGTGTCTTCTTTTTTCTACCCTTGATGATTCCCATGCTTAATCATCTGAACATTTTTTAGCAATGCTATCTCTTATTTAGCTTTCTTACAAAGTTTTCAGGTTCACTCTGTGTCAAGCACTGTATATTCCAGAAGCTTCGAGTGCTGTGATTTTCTTTTTTTGCCCAAAATGTATAATTTTTTAAACTAACACTTAACTTAAACTATACAGTGTAGCATCACCTTCTCTGTCCTATCTTTGTCTTATTACCTCCTCTTAACCTTAATTATGAATCAGGTCAGGTGGTAACTTGACCTTGATCATTTTTAAGTGATCCCTCCTGTTCAACAAAGGTCACAACTCGTCTTGACTCTCTCACAAGGCATTGTACTTTATGATTATATCTAAATTTATTTATAATGTTTTCTTTAACTTTTTAAGAACTTTTTATCCTTTTTAACTTTTTTTTAAAACTTTTAACCTTTTTTCAACTTCTTTTCTTTGAAAGTGAAGTCTGTATGAAAACAAATTTTGTCTTCTTTTTTATTTATGTCATAAATCTCAGTCTTGGGAATGATTTCTAATAGTTGAATAATAAATGTTTGCTAAAATCATTATCAAATTTTGAGCTGAATTTTCTATTATCTAGTGTAACCTCTTATTTTATATATGAAATTAATTGTGACATTCAATGAAAACAACAGTGTAGTATTGTAAAGCATCCACAGAAAGAAACATGGGGCTGAGCTTCCTTGTCAGCATGGATCAGTGAAGGTGGTAAGGTGAGGGATGAGCACAGAGCTGACAGGCATTGCCTGTGTGAGGGAGGAGGAGGTGAAGCTGTGAATATTTGGAGAGAACGTGGAATTGGCAAGAATAAAACATCACAATTCTGTGCCTTATGAATTCTTAATCTTAGCATTAAGAAATGGTATGGACTTAACAGAAAAAGAAGATATTAAGAAGAGATGGCAAGAATACACAGAAGAAATATACAAAAAGATCTTCAAACTCAGATAATCACATTGGTGTGATCACTCACCTAGAGCCAGACATCCTGGAATGCAAAGTCAAGTGAGCCTTAAGAAACATCTCTACAAACAAAGCTAGTGGAGGTGATGGAATTCCATTCAGTTATTTTAAATCCTAAAAAATGATGCTGTGAAAGCTGAACTCAACATGCCAGCAAATTTATACAACTAAGCAGTGGCCACTGACTGGAGAAGGTCAGTTTTAATTCAGATCCCAAAGAAAGGCAATGCCAAAGGATGTTCAAACTACCACAAAATTGCACTCATATCACGCACTAGTAAAGTAATGCTCAAAATTCTCCAAGCTAGTCTTCAGCAGTATGTGAACCGTGAACTTCCAGATGTTCAAGCTGGTTTTGGAAAAGGCAGAAGAACCAGAGATCAAGTTGCCAACATCCGCTGGATCATCAAAAAAGCAAGAGAGTTCCAGGGAAATATCTACTTCTGCTTTATTGACTATGCCAAAGCCTTTGACTGGGGATCACAATAAACTGTGGAAAATTCTGAAAGAGATGGGAATACCAGATCACCTGACCTGCCTCTTGAGAAACCTGTATGCAGGTCAGCAAGCAACAGTCAGAACTGGACATGGAACAACAAACTGGTTCCAAATAAAGAAAGGAATACATCAAGGCTGTATATTGTCACCCTGCTTATTTAACTTATATGCAGAGTACATCATGTGAAATGCCAGGTTAGATGAAGCATAATTTGGATTCAAGATTTCCAGGAGCAATATCAATAACCTCAGATATGCAGATGACACTACCCTTATGGCAGAAAGCGAAGAACTAAAGAGCCTCTTGATGAAAGTGAAAGAGAAGAGTGAAAAAGCTGGCTTAAAACTCAACATTCAGAAAACTAAGATCATGGTATCCAGTCCCACCACTTCATGGAGAAACAGTGGAAACAGTGACAGACTTTATTTTTTTGGTCTCCAAAGTCACTGCAGATGGTGACTGCAGCCATGAAATTAAAAGACACTTGCTCCTTGGAAGAAAAGTTATGACCAACTTAGACAGCATATTAACAAGCAGAGACATTGCTATGGTTTTTCCAGTAGTCACATATGGATGTGAGAGTTGGACTATAAAGAAAGCTGAGCGCCGAAGAATTGATGCTTTTGAGCTGTGGTGTTGGAGAAGACTCTTGAGAGTCCCCTGGACTGCAAGGAGATCCAACCAGTCCATCCTAAAGGAAATCAGTCCTGAATGTTCATTGGAAGGACTGATGCTGAAGCTGAAACTCTAATACTTTGACCACTGGATGCGAAAAACTGACTCATTTGAAAAGACCCTGATGCTGGGAAAGATTGAAGGTAGGAGGAGAAGGGGATGACAGAGGATGAGATCGTTATATGGCATCACTGACTCAATGGACGTGAGTTTGAGTAAACTCCAGGAGTTGGTGATGGCCAGGGTAGTCTGGCATAGTGCAGTCCATGGGGTCGCAAAGAGTTGGACAGGACTGAGTGACTGAACTGAACTGAACTGAATCTTAATATATTGTGTATCACCCATATGCCCTACAGAAAAAATAGGAAAATTTGGATCATGTATTTCAGAATGAATACAAATAATAATTATTATAATAGAAATATTTGACATCTATTGCACATTTACTCATGATTTTTATGGTAAGCATTCTCCAAAGAATTTGATATGTAAGACCTCCTTTAAGCCTCACAATAAACCCTGAGGTACGTGCTTTTGTATCCATGTTTTCAAGTTGAGGAAGAGAAAGTCAAAGAGATTGACAAATTGCCTTGTGCTCATGTAGCTAGTAAATATCAAAGCCAAGATGAGGATCTTTGCAAACAAAGATGCTAACCATCAGTTTATAATAGTCATGAATCACTGACTCTTGATAGAAAAAGTAGAAAACCCAGATCAAATTTCCTTAAGCAAAAAATAAATAAAAGAGGATAGGGGATTATTTTAGCCTCTGATAATTTGATTCAGGGCTTCACTGATGTAATCAGGATGCAATTATAAAAGAAATCTAATAAGACTTTCTCTTGTTTTCTTCTTCTTCTTCTTCTTCTTTTTTTGTTAAAGATTCGCACAAACCATAATTCCTTCATGCAGTTTAGTCCTCTGTGCAGTTAGGACACATTGATAGAAAAATATAGTTTTTTTCTTTACCAACAGTGTGGGTAAAATAGCAAATTTTTTCACCAATTAAAATGTATCTCCTTCCATAATGTAATGTAATTGTAGATAAGCTTTTTTTTTTAGATCAACAGTCTCTAAATAAAGCATGTGACTGAATTCGAAGCCAGTGGATTGGGGATAGAGCTTATATAGGCCACTTCTAGGTCTGGCCCATTGAAATCTTCCATACAATCCTTTGTACTCTCTTTTTATCAATATTCCTTGCCCTCTGAACAACACTGAAAGACACATTTGATGATGGAATGTCTTGCTTTTGCCTGAAATACATATTTTGTAATATAGTTTGAAATGATATATTTCAAAATGTATATTTTAAAATAATATATTTTCCTGAAATATAATGCCCTCTTTTTCATTCATCTGTTTGCTTGGATAAGAATTAATTTTATTTTTAAATACCATTATTAAAAGTTAGTGTTACTTAAAAAACAGAATAGCTTTTGGTTTGACTTTTAAGTCTTAATATATTGATCTGTCCATTCCTGAAATTTGGGTAAGAAGAATTACGACTGTGATTAATTTAAGTCTTGAGGTCACTCTTAGGGTTAGAGCAGACTCAAATCCAGCTAAGTTGCTTGGATTTAGGACTGAAGAAGGAAGAACATTTACTATAGATGTACTGTAGCTTTTTTTTTTTTTCCAACCAACAAAAACAGAGTGGTAGATTTTCTGTAGTAAAATTTTTGAAGAGAGGATCATCAGATAGTCATATTTTAAGTTTATATAATCGTCATGGCTTATTGACACATACTATCTCATTTTATTTTAAGCTCTTGAATTGTGTAATATAAATCATCTTATTCCCAATTTATAGTTGTGGACAGATTTGAGAAACATTTGGGATATTTTTATTTACCAAGCATCTGAGAATTTGAGTGCAGATAGGTTTTTAATTCATTTAAGTGAGGCTGTATGTGACTAAGATAAAAAAAAAGTGATACTAAATAGCAAGTAGCTTGATCTCTAGTTGCTTACTTTCTCTTCTAGGGAGAAACAAGTTCAGCTTCCTGGCTCCTCCATTTTCTGGCTTGCAATATCCAGGTAACTGGTAAAGGTGAAAAAATAACAAAAGATAAAGATGATGAAATGAGGATAAAATAAAGAAAAAATAAGGAAGAAGAGGAAGTGCAAAAAGGAGGAAGAAGGGGATAGAGTGGGCAGTGGGAGAGGAGAGTGCAAGTGGGGAAGAAAGACAAATGAAAGCAGAAATACCAGGAGGGATTTTGGTGGCTTCTAATGAGGGAAGAGGAAAGGTGGCTGCAATTTAAGAGCACGATTGAGAAGTATAAATATCAAGAAGGAGCATTTTTAGGTGTGTTTTTATCACACTATTGGGCACAGTGTAAATATTCAAATTGTTTAAATTGCTTTCAGCTATTAAAATATTGATATTTTAATACAATTGTGTGCAGAAGCTAGTTTATGTCTGTAATTAAGTATATTCAGCTCTATTAGATTTAGATATATTAGAAAGTCAATGCATGTATTTGAAAGTTAATCAGGTAGAAATACTAGTAGAGATTTGAATATTTCTAACCCTAGCCTCTACAGTTAAATCTTGTTTATGTATCAGCACACAGTATATGTGAACTTCTGTGAACAGTGAGCTCCCAAAGAAACAACATTTTCTAACAAAGTATATATCAAAGGCTTTGAAAGGCATTAAATCTGGAAACAGAATATTCCAGACTTTTTGGCACAATTTATGACCTAAATTCACATTTAACTTTGTAGGATCCTTAATTCAAATCTGACAGATTTTTTAAGCTGTTTCAATTCATATATGCCCAGTGAGTCATCCTATTTGTAAGTGAGTCTGCATTCAATACATTATTTTCTTGACTTTTGAAGAAATTTATATCAGTTATTAGGAAATATCTATTGAAAGTTTGTTCACTCTTGTTCAGTTGTTATGCTGAATACTGATTTCATGCTTGCTTCTCTTTTCACGCTCAGAAAAGAACAACTGTTTCTTGATAGACTCTAAAGTGGTAACTTTTCATATGTGAAGATGAACATGTTTAATAAATTTTTTATGAGCATATTCCTAGTTATATTTGTTAAACAACATAGAAGTATTGAATTTCAGTTGGTTTCTTTGTGAACCTGAAATTTTTTATGGAATAAGAACTTGTGACCAAGTTGATTAATTTTAATCAATTTTATGACTAATTTAATTAGAGATACTCAGATATAGCAATAAATATATTTGTAAGAGAAATAAATATTTCTTTAGGGAAGCCATTTTGTAAACTGAAAATCCTCCAATACACTGCCTCTGAGGAAATCAGTCAGACACCAGCAATTCAAATGCTTAAAACACTTACTTAGTTGTGCATTAATTTCAATTTCGCTTAAAACACAGTATTTTGATTTTTGGTGTGAAAAATCAGATATGCTGACAGATTATTTCAGTTATTTGGAATTTATTTTGATCCTACGTGGGAAGAAATCTATCAATGGCTAGGTTCTCTGAGAAACAGACTCTGAGAAATTTGTTTGCAGATATGTATTGGGATGTGCTCTTTTGAATCAACAATTGGCAAGGTGAAGAAAACAGGATTGAACCAAGGGAGAAGTTGAGGTTCAGTTATGCTCAAAGAAGGGCCTCAGCCAATTTCACGGGAACTGAGATGACTCTACAAAGTTGTATAACATAGAACCAAGAAAGGTTGGGCCCCATAGCCCTCCAGGAAGCAGCCATTAGGTGTGGAGTTTTTCCAGGAAGGGCGACATGATTTTCAATATCAATGAAGTGGCTTTCTTTACCTTTCCAATATTGGAGAAGTGCTCAGATAAATTATGTTAGTGGTTGATAAGTTCAACAGATGAAAGAATGAGTCTTGGAGAGGGGACATTGGTGAAATACTATGATATCCATTAGTATAAATAAAGAAGCTAGAATTATTCTCCCATATTGCACAACTCAGAAGTAAAAATATGTTTCAGAATATAGCACCTCCACAGCAGTAGGCATTAATGGGCTTTCTCATCACATACTTAGTATTTTTTTACTTTTTATCTTTTTTTTTTCTTTCCTGCTTTGTACTTTTTCAGCCATGCTCTGTCTTTGGTTTTCATTGCCGCAGCTACTGCTGTTACTGGCTAGCTTATCTTTTAAATCATTTAAGTCTTCAGAGACACATAGAGTTCTTTTCATGGGTCGTTCCCTTTCTATATACTCTACTGTCTGCTTATCTCACATCTAATTCCCTAGAGAGAGAACGTTATTGTTTTAGCCTCTCACCATTCAATAAAATGTGCCTCTCGGGCAGATCTCTTGTGCCAGGACCTATTATGAGTTGATCTATATAAATGACTGCCTTTGAGTATGTGATGTGGCCAAATTAGTGAGATCACAGGACATACAACGTGATGATCTATTTAGAAAGAACTTCCCAGAAAGAAGGTCTGAGTAAGGCAGGGAATAAAGGGCTACTCAATAGAGGTTGATTTAAACTGAAACTTATTATCTGACTTGTAAATTCACAGTAGTGACTCCTTTACAGGGGTTTAACACCCCATAATGTTAGACCCAGCCAGGATTGTCAAATTTCAGTCTACACTTTTTACTCTAGGAAGGGAGCTTAAAATGTAGATTATTAGGATAACAATAAACATTCTATACCCATTAAGTAGCAGACAATAAAACTACTCCAGTTAGTTTCAGAAGAAAGAGCTTTATAGGAGGCAACCAGATGCTTACAAAACTTGGGGGAGTGTCGGCACACCTGGCTGCTAATTTGACTTCCAGTAATAACTCTCAATATAATACCATAGAATTGGTGTATCAAAAGAGCTCCTTTCCTTTCTGGGATCAGGTCGTTAGGGAATAAGGCTGTCTCTGCCACAACACACAGCAAAATGAACAGCACACACCTATGCTGGTACCAAAAAAGGTATGAAAGAAGCACAGGGATGTCTTCTACAGCTGTCCCAGGAAAATCTGACTATAACTCTAAATGCAGTAGAAATATGGGAAGCAGCAGAAATAAAACCTCTGCTTCATGATATGCACTCTCATCTTGTAAACTGTGGCAGATGTATCTGCTAGCAGAAGATAATCCCACACGGAATCAGGAGGAAGGCGGACTTGAGAAAGTTTCTCTATTTTTTAATCTACAATGACTAAGCTAATCTGAATCATCTGCCAAATATTCTCAGAGAATCTAATGCTGGTGTCCACAGACATGTAGATCAGGGAAATAGAAGAGAAGCCCCCAAAATAATAAACCTAAGCATACAGGGTCAATTAATTTATGACAAAAGTCTCTTTGAAAAATGGTGCTGGGAACTGGACAGCCACATGCAAAACAATAACATTGGACCACTATATTATACCAAACACACAAAAAAATCCAACAAAATAAATTAAAGATTTCAATTTAAAGCCTGCAATCATGAAACATCTAGAATAAAGCAAAAATGGTACATTTCTTGACAAAAGTCTTTGAACTTTTAAAATCTATACCAACAGCAAAAGTAACAAAAGCAAAAACAAACAAGTGGAACTATATCATACTAAACATATTCTACAGAGCAAAGAAAACCATCAACAAACGGAAAATACAACTTACTGAATAGGAAAAAAACAAGATTTGTAAATCATTTATCTCCAGATGGGCTAATATCTAAAATATGTAAAGAAATCGTCTAGTTCAATAGCAAAAAAATAAACAAACAAACAAAACAAACTGGTACTAAGCCCAAGCTTCTACTGCTCACCATATGATAGGCCAATAAATCAAGAGACAAGTTGTTTGGGGAAGGAATGTGGACTTTATTCAGAGAGCCAGCAGACAGAGAAGGTGAACTAGTGTTCCAAGGAACCATGTTACTCAAGTTAGAATTCAGGGTTCTTTTATTTAAAAAAAAAAAAAAAAGAGGAAGAGGTGAGGTTTGTTGTCACAAATTTCTTGGTGCTCTAACCCTTTGCTCTTGCATCTGTCCAGGTAGGTCAGCTCACAATGTCCCTTTAAACCTCCAGTGATACTGCTGTTATTCTCTGTTCTGCAAACTTTTATCTCTATATGAAAAAAGTGAAGTCGCTCAGTCGTGTCCAACTCTTTGTGATCCCATGGACTGTAGCCTATCAGGCTCCTCCATCCGTGGGTTTTTCCAGGCAAGAATACTGGAGTGTGTCGCCATTTCCTTCTCCAATATATGAAAAGAATAATGTTAAACCTTTAAAGGTTAGAGCCTTGAGAATGGCCTATCATGCATGTTTCAGGCTATATGCATCATTCTTAACTTGGAGCAGAAGCAATAGAATACAAAGGTTAAAGGTAAAAGACAGATCTAATATAAAGTCAAATTCATCCTTCCCTACTAAAAAACAATTCAATTAAAAAGTGGACAGATCTGGATAGGCATTTTTCCAAAAGAGACCTACAGATGACTGACATGTACATGAAAATGTATTCAACATCACTAATCACCAGGGAAATGCAAATCAAAACCACAATGAGATATCACCATATATTTGTTGGAAAGACTATTATCAAAAAGATAAAATATAATGAGTGTTGACAAGGATATAGAGAAAAGAGAAACCTGTTCTGTATTGGTGGGAATGTTCCATGGAAAACAGTGTGAATGTTCCACTAAAAATTAAAAGTAGAGCTACTATGTGATCTAAAAGATTTGCTTCTGGAATATTGTTCAAGGAAAATAAAACACTAATTTCAAAAGGTATATGCACACTTATGCTTATTGCAGCATCATTTACAACAGCTAAGATATGGAAACAATCTAAGTGTCCTTTGGTGAATGAATAAAGAAACAGGTACATATACACAATGGAATATTATTCAGCCATAAAAAGAACCATGTCTTGACATTTGCAACAAAAAGAGTGGACTTTCAGGATATTAGGTCTAGGAAACTAAGTTAGACAGAGATAGATTAATACCATACGACATCTCATGTTGAATATTAAAATAATATAATAACAAATTTATAGATATGGAGAATAGAATGGTGGTTGTCACAAGTAGGGAGTGGGGGGGTTAGAGAAATAGTGCAGGTGATATAAATTTATTATAAAGTAAATAATAGTAATTTTTAAAAACTCAGAAAACTTACCTGATGATTATCTTAAAAAATAAGAGAAATATTGTGAATATTTTAAATTTACAACAATGTAGAGAAAATTATAAAATTAATGATATGTAAAAATACATATACCATATATTCAATATGCCATATATGTCATATTTATTTTCTATCATTTTTCTTAAATGTAATAACATTAATGGATATAAGTAGAAACTCAACCCTAGTCTTTCCTTTCTCTTAATTGCTTGAATAAAAAGGAATAGTCTTTCAAACATGTGTGGATTTTACATTGTTATTAAATGTGTCCTAATTTCTTTAAAGTACATGAAGACATAGCCCCTGATTTTCTTTTTTCTTTTTGTAAAATATTTGTAAGCTTTTAAATTGTTGTTGATGTTCAGTCACTAAGTTGTGTCTAACTCTTTGCAACCCCATGGACTGCAGCACCACAGGCCTCCCTGTGCCCTCCTTAGCTCCTGGAGTCTGCTTAAACTCGTGACCATTGAGTTGGTGATGCCATGCAAACACTTTATCATCTGTTGCCACCTTCTCATCCTGTCTTCAATCTTTACCAGCATCAGGATCTTTTCCAATGAGTTGGCTGTTCACATCAGGTGGCCAAAGTTTTGGAGTTTCAGTTTTAGCATCAGTCCTTCCAATGAATAATCAGGGTTTATTTCCTTTAGAATTGACTGGCTTGATCTCTTTGCAGTCTAGGGGACTCTCAAGAGTCTTCTCCCTCAACACAGTTCAAAAGCATCAATTTTTTGGCACTCAGCCTTTTCATGGTACAGTTCTCAGATCTGTACATGACTACTGCAAAATCCATAGCTTTGACTACATGGGCTTTGTCAGCAAAGTGATGTCTCTGCTTTTTAATATGCTGCCTATGTTTGTCATAGCTTTTCTTGCAGTTCATGGGGTCGCAAAGAGTCACACATGGCTGAGCGACTGAACTGAACTGAATTGATGAGACCAAATGCCATGATCTTAATTTTCTGAATGCTGAGTTTTGTCAGCTTTTACATAGATACAAACATAGCATTGAATATTATAGTTTACCAGTTTTTGACCTTAAATATTAAGATTTAAACTAATGGATAATATTGTCAACTTACATTAAAACAATGGTTGTTTAGTCAATAAAATCATAGTTAATATGGTCCCAAGGCATATCATCCAGAATTACTCTTTAGTGCTATTTCCTGCCTTGCTTCTCAGGCTGAGAAAGCAGAGAAGAAAGAGACAAAGGGGGATAATGCATGAAGTAGCTGCACTGAGGGCAGCCAATGCATCACTTAGCAATTGCCACTCGCTCAGGCGATTTGCTACTTCCTCAGTGCTACTTGCTTCTCTCACTGCACCCTCTGCCATAGGTGAAATCCCATGAAATTAATACAATATAGGCATTTTTTCTTTTAATTTGTAAACTAAGAAAACTGGATAAAACATATTGTGCTGTCACATGTGTTTCTATAACATGAACTAGCTAACACACATTTAGTAAAAAAGGGCATGTCATAGAAACATTGTATTGATTCATACTTGATTTTTCCCCACACCATTTCATAATTAACTAATCCAAGGGATTTAATTTAGGGGTGGAGGGGTTGGAAGAGATAGCACTCATCTTTTAGTTAATTACTAGATTCTACCTCCTTCTTCCATAACTCTTATCCTGACAAGGGCTCCGACATTCATTCCTTCTACTGCTCTGGACATCAACTGATGATGTTTAGAAGGTGATGCTGAGTTTCAGTGAGACTCTCCCCTGACACAGACATTTCATCATGTGCCTGAATTTTTGTTTTTATGGCAGGAAAGGAAATGTCAAATGCAAGGGACTTAGTCCACAGTTGTTTAAACACACCATCCTTCATATCCTTGAAGTGAAAATACAGTTCTCTGCTTGTTGGAAAATTTTCCTCATGCTTCTCTGTTCATGATATCTGACTTGTAAATCTGCTCTTTGGATACTTTCAAAATTAGTAAAACATGCCTAATAATTTTTAAAGTAATTTTTATTGGAGTATAGTTGCTTTAACAATGTTATTTTAGTTTCCACTGCCCAGTAAAGTAAATCAGGTATCAGTTCAGTTCAGTTAAGTCACTCAGTCATGTCCGACTCTTTGCGACCCCATGGACTGCATCATGCCAGGCCTCCCTGTCCATCACCAAGTCCCAGAGCTTACTCAAATTCATGTCCATTGAGTCTGTGATGCCATCCAACCATCTTATCCTCTGTCATTCCCTTCTCCTCCTGCCCTCAATCTTTCCCAGCATCAGGGTCTTTTCAAATGAGTCAGTTCTTTGCATCAGGTGGCCAAGTATTAGAGTTTCAGCTTCGGCATCAGTCCTTCCAATGAATATTCAGGACTGATCTCCTTTAGGATGGACTGGCTCATCAGAACAAATCAGCTATATCTATATGCCTTCTGTTTGGGCTTTCCTTCCCAATTATGTCACCATTGAGCACTGAGTCAAGTTCCTTGAACTATACAGTTGGTTTGTATAAGTTATCTATTTTACATAGTATCAATTATATAACATACAAATTATCCTTCTTTTATATTTCATATATTGAAGAACTTTAAATTAAAAAGAGTTTAAAACAGCAGTGAGATTTTTGGAATTGCTGATGAGCAGGGCCATGCTCAGTAAATCTTTAATCCAAATTTCTGCTGATGAGTGGGGCTGTGTTCCCTCCCTGTTGTTTAACTTGAGGCCAAACTATGGCGGAGGTAATGAAGATAATGGAGACTTCATTCAAAAGGTCCCATGCATGCCCTGCTGCACTGAGTGCCCCAACTTTGCAACTGGCCACTGCCAACCCGCACCTCTGCCTGAGACTCCTGGCCATTCATGGGCAAGTCTGGGTCACTCTCTTTTAGGGTCACTGCTCCTTTCTCCTGGGTCCTGAAGTGGACAAGGTGCACAAACTATGGAAAATTCTTAAAGAGATGGGAATACCAGACCACCTGACCTGCCTCTTGAGAAATCTGTATGCAGGTCAAGAAGCAACAGTTAGAACTGGACATGGAACAACAGACTGGTTCCAAATTGGGAAAGGAGTACATCAAGGCTGTATATTGTCACCCTGCTTATTTAACTTATTTGCAGAGTACATCATGCAAAATGCCAGGCTGGATGAAGAATAAGCTGGAATCAAGATTGCTGGGAGAAATATCAATAACCTCAGATATGCAGATGACCACCTTTACGGCAAAAAGTGAAGAACTAAAAAACCTCTTGATGAAAGTGAAAGAGGAGAATGAAAATTTCGCTTAAAACTCAACATTCAGAAAACTAAGGTCGTGGCATCCAGTCCCATCACTTCATGGCAAATAGATGGGGAAATAATGGAAACAGTGAGAGACTTTATTTTTAGGGGCTCCAAAATCACTGCAGATGGTGACTGCAGCCATGAAATTAAAAGACATTTACTCCTTGAAAGAAAAGATTTGACCAATCTAGACAGCATATTAAAAAGCAGAGACATTACTTTGCCAACAAAAGTCCGTCTAGTCAAAGCTATGGTTTTACCAGTAGTCATGTATGGATGTGAGAGTTGGACTGTAAAGAAAGCTGAGAGCCAAAGAATTGATGCTTTTGAACTGTGGTGCTGGAGAAGACTCTTGAGAGTCCCTTGGACTGCAAGGAGATCCAACCAGTCCATCCAAAAGGAGATCAGTCCTGAATATTCATTGGGAGGACTGATGCCGAAGCTGAAACTCTAATACTTGGCCACCTGATGCAAAGAACTGACTCATTTGAAAAGACCCTGATGCTGGGAAAGACTGACGGTGGGAGGAGAAGGAGACGACAGAGGATAAGATGGTTGGATGGCATCACTGACTCAATGGACATGTGTTTCGGTGGACTTCAGGACTTGGTGATGGACAGGGAGGCCTGGCATGCTGTAGTCCATGGTGTCACAAAGAGTCGGATACGACTGAGCGACTGAACTGAACTGAACTTACAGAATGAATATTGTAATGACTGTTGTAGTCAGATTCTTTTATGTTAGACATACCTATACTGCTGTTTAGGCTTCTCTGGTAGCTCAGCTGATAAAGAATCCACCTGCAAAACTGGAGACCCTGGTTCATTTCCTGGGTTGGGAAAATCCCCTTGAGAAGGGATAGACTACCCCCTCAGGGTTCTCGGACTTTCCTGGTAGCTCAGATGGTAAAGAATCCACCTGTAATGCGGGAGATCTGGGTTCAGTCTCTGGGTTGGGAAGATCCCCTGGAAGAGGGCATGGCACTCACCCCAGTATTCTTGCCTGGAGAATCTTCATGGGCAGAGGAGCCTGGCTGACTGCAGTCCATGTGGTCACAAAGAGTTGAGCATGATGGAGTGACTAAGCACAGACAGACACATGCTACTGTTTGGTGATGACACAAATATCTCACTACTACCTCATTTTCAAACTACCATAAAATCTTTTACAGGAGTTTCTAAAGTTATGCGGCATTTATTTGGCATGAAAGCATAGGTTACTGAAGTACCATATATTAAATCTTCCTTTCTCCTTTCTCATTAATGTGAACCAACCCAAGGAAGAGGCTCTGGTATCAAAGTTAATGCAAACCAGATTGCTAGTCTGGACATTAAAATTTCAAGGTGTGTTTTGAACCAGATAATCCAGAATATACATATAATAGTTTTTGTAATGTTCTGGCTTTACATTATTTGTAATATTTGGGACTTTTGCATACCCTTTATGAACTTAGTTTTCTTATCCATAATACTAGGATAAAAATAATAGATACCTTATAAACATATATAAGTATGAAAAGAGCTAAAATGTATTCAACCCTTAGAAAACATCTTTCACACTCAATTCTCAATATGTATTAATTTTTATTCTCAACAATTTTTATCCTAAAATCAACAGAAACTATTTTAGAAATTAGTATTAAAAGCTAAGCAATGAAACTCAGAAGAAAAACATAGGCAGAACATTTTTTGACATAAATTTTAGCAATATTTTCTTGGATCTTCCTCCTAAAGCAAAGAAAAACAAATAAACAATTGGGACCTAATTAAACATAAAAGACTTTGTACAACAAAGGAAGTCATCAGCAAAGTAAAAAGGCCACCTACTGAATGGGAGAATATTTGCAAATGATATGACCAATAGGAGTTAATATCCAAAAAATACAAAGAGCTCATATAACTCAATTTTTTTTTTTTTTTTAATAAAAGCTAGTTAACAATGGGTAGAGAAGTACTGGATAGATATTTTTCCAAAGAAGTTATACAGGGGACCAACAGGGACATGAAAAATGACCAACATCTCTAAACAACAGAGAAATGCAAATCGAACCACAATCAGTTATCATCTCACACATATCAGAAAAGACTATCATCAGAAAGAACATAAATAACAAATGTTGATGAGGTTATGGAGAAAAGAGAATCCTAATCCACTGTTGGTAGGAATGTATATTGGCGTGGCCACTATGGAAAACAATATAACCTTCCTGAAAACACTAAAAGTAAAATTACCATTTGATCCAGGAATTCCACTCCTGGGTATAAATCCTAAAAAAATAAAATGATTCAGAAAGATTCACTCACTTCAATGTTCATAGCTGCGTTATTTATAATAGCCAAAATATGGAAACAACTTAAGTGTCCATCAACAATATGTATATGTACACATATACATATGTATATATATGTATAGACTATTACTCAGCCATGAAAATGAATAACATCCTGCCATTTGTAGCAACATGGATGGACTTTAAGGGTGTTATAATTGATGAAATACATCCGACAGAAGACAGATACCATGTATTAGCACTTATGCATGTATTCTAAAAACAAAACAAATATATATGAATAAAATAGAAACAGACTCAAGAGGTACAGAAAACAAACTCATTGCAAGTGAGAATAGGAAAGGAAGGAAGGATAATATAGTAGTAGGAAATTAAAAGGTTCAAACTACTATGTAAAACTATAAGGATATATTATTGTATAGCACAGGAAATATAGGCAATATTTTATAATAACTTTAAATGGATATAATCTATTAACATAAAAATGCTGAATCATTATGTTGTACACTTAAAGCTAATGTAATATTGCAAATCAAGTATACTTCAATTCCCAAAACAAACAAAAATACTAACAAATATCTGAGAATATACCTATACCATACAGTGTTATACAAACCCAGTTTGACAAATGACATACTGACTCTCTGTGCTATGTCAGTGAGTTGTGATTCACACATAACAATATTATACAGAATAATTATTTTCAGGTTAGTTGCTTCTAACTTGCAAAAATGATTTCCTTAGTTAGACATATCAGTATCTGAATAGGATATTTCTGCTATTTACATTTCTACAGGCTCAACTATCAAATCATCTATCAAAATTTTAATGTCTATATTTAAATATCCTGAAATTTTCATTACAGGTGATCTGGCACTGGGTGATTTTTTTTTTTTAACTCCTGGAAAATTCGGACTGAAATGAGTTTGGTCAATAATGTGGATTTGTATTTATATACTCTTTCCTTTTTGCTTATGTATAAATTATCTTTTAGAGTCATCATTTCTTATTGATTACTTCAAAATCTCCAAACATTTCATAATTCTTATTTATTTGGATTCAGTCCAAATAAAACTAATGTCAGATTATTTCACCCACTTTTTTCAAATTCTATTTACTATGAGCCTCAAAGCTGAGGAAATTAGATGCATGATTACATGGGAAAGCAGATATTGTACTGACCTCAGTTGAGACAACCCGTAGTCATCTGGACTTCTCTTGTGAGCATGGACCCTACTGAAGCTGTATTTCCACATGTTAATGACAATGTCTTTTCCCCCAAAGGTAGAAATTATTTGCTACATGAAACTCCTTAATGAATGAAACTCAGCTTTAAAATGGGAGAGAACTGAGGACAGATAACTAATTCTTCTCCTTCTTCCTCCACAGATTTATGAGAAATTAGTAAATCACTTAAAAAATTTTTTGTTTACCTTTTCAGCTTTTTATCATCAAGAAATAGAAGATCATAAAGCTTTATGAAATTCATGTGTCACTTATTAAAAGTTGTAATTCTCATTTCTAGCTAGATAAAAATCATTAAAATGTCACTAAATTTTATGAATGGTCAGGATATTTTTTTTCCTGCTGTAGAGTTAGTAATAAAAAAGAGAACATTAACTCAAATAAGAAACTTTACATTAGTTATAGAAAGGAATCTCTAGAAAAATCTATTAGTAATTATTTAATTCTTCTGTTGCTAACCATTTGCTATCAGAATGATAGCACAATTTCTCTTGTAGATATTACTTTCTCTTCAAGGAAAGAAAGCAAAGTTTACTACCATTTAGTTTTCTTTGTAGAATGATTCGGTTACATGAAGTTTCTATATTTATGTATTCTTGCAGGTTTCTTTCAACAAGATCACTTACAGCTTTGAGAATCAATTTTCCTAGCAATATCATGGCTTTCTTACACAGTCAACTACAAACAGTTTTTACTCATTTTTCAGGACTGTGTGTTCCAACTAATTAGTTCCACTGAATTTTGAACATTTTAAAAATAACACAGAGCATAAAAAAAGAAAATGATACAAGACTACAATGTCCATCCACCAGGATAAACTAACTTGGTGACAGCTTGATTATCACATTATTGCTTCCTACCTCAAACATCTTCCAATAGTTATATAATTAAAGGATAGAAAACAACAACTACCACATGAACAATAACAATGATAATATCATAAATTGCATGAAAGAGATTAAATTCATATAACAAATATAATAATAGAAGTTTCCTAATATTTGGCTTGTACAAAATTGATTTCAGTTCTCTGTAACACAGATAATACTGATCACAAAGTAACTGTTAGACGAAGAATATCAGCCAGCTAGAGCCTATGAGCTGATTAGAATAAGGGAAACCTATACTTGTGAATACAGACAAAACCTAGCTTTGCAGAACACAATGAATGTGATTGGCATAACTGTTTGACCTCTAGTTAAAAGGGGAATTCTTGTGATTCCATTCTTCCTTTAGAGTCACTGTATGAAATGAAGGCAGAATGTTCCCATTCTAATCCTTTCAATTCCTCTTCTCTCCTCTATTATCAGCTTATAAAGCTTTTACTGCAAGTCCAAAGATCCTGGTTGTGTGATAAAGGAGTAAATGTTGCCATTGGAAACTTTAGTTTGGCTCATTTACCGTCCTGGAAACAACAACAAAAAGAAGAAAAAGAGAAATTAGTTTGTAAGTGCTTTAAAGAATGGCCAAAATGATGAAAACCAATCTAACAAAGAACTTGTAAATCAAATAGCCAACACTTTGCTTTATACAATCAGTATCATTTCCTCTATAAGATCAAAAACTACATTGAGACTAAAACCTCAGCTTTTTTACAGTGTTAAAACAACTTATTTTTCATATATCTATGTACCTTACTATTGTAGGGAGTAAAAGCACTTTCATACAGAGTCTACATGGTGATGTGTCTTGGATGAAGTTTGAATTGTGACTCAGCTTCAAATTACAAAAGTCAGAATATGTATCTGCCTAATTATTTGCTGAAATTACTGCTCATAAAACAAATAACTGAGATGTATTGAACACTTTATTTTATGCCAGGTTCTCTTCTAAGTACTTACAAGTATTAACTCATTTGGCCCTATTAACAATCCTATGAAGGAGGAATTAATATTTTCCCTATTTTATAGAGTGCTGACAGTCAGTGAGGCAAACTTTCCCAGATCTCATAAATAACCAAATTGGAATTCAAAAGCAGGCAGTCTTGTTTCAAAGTTCATTCTCTTAATCACTACATAAGATATGCCAATATAAAGTACCTGATTAAGGAGATAATATGATACTGTGGAACTGGATTTGAACTCTAAAATTTTCCACAAACAAGTTGTCTGTTCTTGAGCGAAATAGTCCATTGTATTGAGATTCAGTTTTCCTGTTTGTAAAGCAAAGGGTACTATTTTCAAATTATGTGTATAGTTCATATATATATGCATGTGGTGTGGATATTTGCTCAGTCATGTCTGACTTTTTGTGACACTTTTTGTGACTCTAGTGTCCATGCTCTTTTGTCTATGGAATTCTCCAGGCAAGAAGACTGGAGTGGATTGCCATTTCCTTCTCCAATATATATGCATACTTTGATCTGATTAAACATTGCAAAGTATATTTTGCACATTTTTTTTCTAAAATTAATGCTGATCTCCACGTATCTACTGTGTTCCAAGGGGACTTCTTTACAACAATGAAAGTGGCATTGTTGCAAGTCTCTGGATTAACATAATGTTGTATCTACTTTCTCTCTGTACCCACTTTATAAGTATTAAGGGAGTTCATCTTTCTACTCTGAATTTGTTGCATTATTTCTGTGCTATAACTTAGAGTAATCATTCACATATTTGAAATTTTCTGATGACCAGGTTTTCTGGATTCTGTGTTCCAGTGGAAAAAAAATTTGCCATGCACACTATGGATAACATGTCCAACACTGCTCTTTTTTACAAAGCTTTATTGGGAGGTAACTGAAATGCATCATTTTATAAGTTTTTCCCATAGTCATGTATGGATGTGAGAGTTGGACCATAAAGAAATCTGATCTGTTTCACCCTAGATAATATACATGTTTCGATGTTGTTCTCTCGAAACAACCCACCCTCGCCTTCTCCCACAGAGTCCAAAATTCTGTTCTATACATCTGTGTCTCTTTTTCTGTTTTGCATATAGGGTGAAACAGATCACCAGCCCAGGCTGGATGCGTGAGACAAGTGCACGGGCCTGGTGCACTGGGAAGACCCAGAGGAATCAGGTGGAGAGGGAGGTGGGAGGGGGAATCGGGATGGGGAATACATGTAACTCCATGGCTGATTCATGTCAATGTGACAAAAACCACTACAATACTGTAAAGTAATTAGCCTCCAACTAATAAAAATAAATGAAAAAAAAAAAAAAGAAAGAAATCTGAGTGCTGAAGAACTGATGCTTTGGAACTGTGGTGTTGGAGAAGACTCCTGAGAGTCCCTTGGACTGCAAGGAGATCAAACCAGTCAATCCTAAAGGAAATCAGTCCTGAATATTCATTGGAAGGACTGATCCTAAAGCTGAAGCCCCAATACTTTGGCAACCCGATGCAAAGAACTGACTCATTGGAAAATAATCTGATGCTGGTTGAATCTGATTGAAGGCAGGAGGAGAAAGAGATGACAGAGGATGACATGGTTGGATGGCATCACCAACTCAATGGACATGAGTTTGAGCATGCTCTGGGAGTTAGTGATGGACAGGGAAGTCTGGTGTGTTGCTGTCCATGGGGTCACAAAGAGTTCGACACGACTGAGCAACTGAACTGAACTGAACTAATATAACATGCTGCTCCAATTTACATATATTGTGAAGTGATTATAGTAATAAGTTCAGTTAATATCCATTTTCTCATATATTATAAATACAATAAATAGAGAAGAGAGAAAAAAATGATATTTTTTCTATCAACATTGTTTTTGAACATTCAATATAATGGTTTTTTGCATCATGAAGAGGAAAATGAGCCCCTAGGCAACAATCATAAAACACTACAGGTGAGAAGATTTAAAAATGCAATAGTCATATTCTGAAACAATTATCTCAGAAATTGAATGTAACATAAAAGCAAATAAAAGTAAATAAAACTCATTTGGTAAAGTTGGCCTTTCAGATTATGGTAAATTTTCATGGAAATACCTTGTGAAATCTAAGATGAAAGTAAAGTGAGGAAATGATTTTAAAACCCCGTGTTTTTCAGAAAGATTTTTCAAAACACATAAATATCATGCCCTTTTACCACTGTGTGGTTAATACAAGGCCTTTTGTCTAATGTCTTAAAGGGCATTGAAATAAATAGAGATTTCATATTTTGATGGATATTTAATAACCATTTTGACACCAATTTTATACTGACCAAAGACAATAACCCTTAATTAATTTCCCACCACATTAATGCAAAAATTAGAAAGAAGAATTAAAGCAGTTTTTCTCACCTCTTTGTTCATTCTTCTGAGTCTAGCCAAATTTCCCCCAAATGCTTCCCTTAAAGTATATTATACAAACCTTGACAACAAAATGGATTTAAGGGTCCACTTCCTTGTATCACTATATGAAAAGTGCTTTAAATCCTATGCTCACTTGTTTAGTGAATTCATAGGATATGAAAATATGCTATAGATTGCAGATACATTGGAGAAAAATGTATCACTCTTCTGTGATGTATATCTCATAGAAGATTATATCTTAGATTCATCAATTGGTGTTTTTCAGTTTTCACCTATGCCTTTCTTCTATATTTTGCGTGTATGGATGATGGTACAAACTTTGAACTGAATTAAATATTTTATAAATTATATTCATAATTTATTCCCTATAAGGTATAGTCATTTTTTGAAAAGCTGTTGCTTAGTTTTTTCCTGGAAATTTCCTGTTGAAAAGATTGTTGATTATATTAAGGTTTTTAACTTTTCACACTGTTTTCTACAACTGTACCTTAGTCTGTCTTGCTGCCTCATTTCTACTTCATTCAATTATGTTTTGGGCATGGCCCCTAGCAAGTGATTGTATACATTAGATAATGTGATCTAATTACCTTTCCATTTGAGAATTTGAGCACATATATTAATGTGATCTAATTATTTTCCCCTGTGTTAGATTAGGTCAGTTGTCTGACAGGACCATGTATTATTTCTGGCTCAACTTATTATTAATTATTTTTTAATCCACACTTAAAGTATACATATGGTATAATTCAAACTTTTGTGAGTTTTGAAAGTGGATAGATATATGTAATCATCACCATAATCCAGACATAGAACAGTTCTCAATTCAGTTCAGCTCAGTTCAGTTGCTCAGGTGTGTCCAACTCTTTGCGACACCATGAATCACAGCACACCAGGCCTCCCTGTCCATCACTAACTCCTTCAGTTTATTCAAACTCATGGCCATCGAGTCAGTGATGCCGTCCAACCATCTCACCCTCTGTTGCCCCCTTCTCCTCCTGCCCCCAATCCCTCCCAGGATCAGGGTCTTTTCCAATGAGTCAACTCTTTGCATAAGGTGGCCAAAGTATTAGAGTTTCAACTTAAACATCAGTCCTTCCAATGAACACCCAGGACTGATCTTCTTTAGGATGGACTGGTTGGATCTCCTTGCAGTCCAAGGGACTCTCAAGAGTCTTCTCCATTAACACAGGTCAAAGCATCAATTCTTTGGTGCTCAGCTTTCTTCACAGTCCAACTCTCACATCCATACATGACCACTGGAAAAACCATAGCCTTGACCAGACGGACCTTTGCTGGCAAAGTAGTGTCTCTGCTTTTTAATATGCTGTCTAGGTTGGTCATAACTTTCCTTCCAAGGAGTAAGTGTCTTTTAATTTCTTGGCTGCAGTCACCATCTGCAGTGATTTTGGAGCTCCAAAAAATAAAGTCTGACACTGTTTTCACTGTCTCCCCATCTATTTGCCATGAAGTGATGGGACCAGATGCCATGATCTTAGTTTTCTGAATGTTAAGCTTAAAGCCAACTTTTTCACTCTCCTCTTTCACTTTCATCAAGAGGCTTTTTAGTTCCTCTTCACTCTCTGCCATAAGGGTGGTGTCATTTGCTTATCTGAGGTTATTGATATTTCTCCCAGCAATCTTGATTCCAGCTTGTGCTTCTTCCAGCCCAGCGTTTCTCATGATGTACTCTGCATATAAGTTAAATAAGCAGAGTGACAATATACAGACTTGACGTACTCCTTTTCCTATTTGGAACCAGTCTGTTGTTCCATATCCAGTTCTGTTACTTCTTGACCTGCATACAGGTTTCTCAATAGGCAGGTCAGGTAGTCTGGTATTCCCATCTCTTTCAGAATTTTCCACAGTTTATTGTGATCCACACAGTCGAAGGCTTTGGTGTAGTCAATAAAGCAGAAATAGATGTTTTTCTGGAACTCTCTTGCTTTTTTGATGATCCAGCGAATGTTGGCAATTTGATCTCTGGTTCCTCTGCCTTTTCTAAATCCAGCTTGAACATCTGGAACTTCTCGGTTCACGTATTGCTGAAGTCTGGCTTGGAGAATTTTGAGCTTTACTTTACTAGCGTGTGAGATGAGTACAATTGTGCAGTAGTTTGAGCATTCTTTGGGATTGCCTTTCTTAGGGACTGGAATGAAAACTGACCTTTTCCAGTTTTGTGGCCACTGCTGAGTTTTCCAAATTTGCTGGCATATTGAGTGCAGCACTTTCACAGCATCATCTTTCAGGATTTGAAATAGCTCAACTGGAATTCCATCACATCCACTAGCTTTGTTCGTAGTGATGCTTTCTAAGGCCCACTTGACTTCACATTCCAGGATGTCTGGCTCTAGGTGAGTGATCACACCTAGGTTGTGAAGATCTTTTTTGTACAGTTCTGTGTATTCTTGCCACCTCTTCTTAATATCCTCTGCTTTTGTTAGGTCCCTACCATTTCTGTCCTTTATCGAACCCATCTTTGCGTGAAATGTTCCCTTGATATATCTAATTTTCTTGAAGAGATCTCTAGTCGTCCCCATTCTGTTGTTTTCCTCTATTTCTTTGCATTGATCGCTTAGGAAGGCTTTCTTATCTCTCCTGGCTGTTCTTTGGAACTCTGCATTCAAATGGGAATAACTTTCCTTTTCTCCTTTGCTTTTCCCTTCTCTTCTTTTCACAGCTGTTTGTAAGACCTCCTCAGACGACCATTTTGCCTTTTTGCATTTCTTTTCCATGGGGATGGTCTTGATCCCTGTCTCCTGTACAATGTCATGAACCTCCGTCCATAGTTCATTAGGCTGTCTATCAGATCTAGTCCCTTAAATCTATTTCTCACTTCCACTGTATAGTCATAAGGGATTTGATTTAGGTCATACCTGAATGGTCTAGTGGTTTTCCCTACTTTCTTCAGTTTAAGTCTGAATTTGGCAATAAGGAGTTCATGATCTGAGCCACAGTCGGCTCCCGGTCTTGTCTTTGCTGACTGTATAGAACTTCTCCATCTTTGGCTGCAAAGAATATAATCAATCTGATTTCGGTGTTGACCATCTGGTGATGTCCATGTGTAGAGACTTCTCTTGTGTTGTTGGAAGAGGGTGTTTGCTATGACCAGTGTGTTCTCTTGGCAAAACTCTATTAGCCTTTGCCCTGCTTCATTCCGTACTCCAAGGCCAAATTTGCCTGTTACTCCAGGTGTTTCTTGACTTCCTCCTTTGCATTCCAGTCCCCTATAATGAAAAGGACATCTTTTTTGGGTGTTAGTTCTAAAAGGTCTTGTAGGTCTTCATAGAACTGTTCAACTTTAGCTTCTTCAGCATTACTGGTTGGGGCATAGGCTTGGATTACTGTGATATTGAATGGTTTGCCTTGGAAATGAATAGAGATCATTCTGTCATTTTTGAGATTGCATTCAAGTACTGCATTTCGGACTCTTTTGTTGACCATGATGGCTACTCCGTTTCTTCTAAGGGATTCCTGACCACAGTAGGAATCTACATGGCCATCTGAGTTAAATTGACCCATTCCAGTCCATTTTAGTTCGCTGATTCCTAGAAGGTTGACATTCACTCTTGCCATCTC
Source organism: Dama dama (assembly GCF_033118175.1). NCBI lineage: Eukaryota > Metazoa > Chordata > Mammalia > Artiodactyla > Cervidae > Dama > Dama dama. Next base: position 48,618,233 of record NC_083710.1, on the reverse strand, counting down.
CTGTTTGACCACTTCCAATTTGCTTTGATTCATGGACCTAACACTCCAGGTTCCTATACAATATTTCTCTTTCTAGCATCACACCTTGCTTCTACCACCAGTCCCATCCATAACTGGGTATTGGTTTTGCTTTGGCTCCATCCCTTCATTCTTTCTGGAGTTATTTCTCCACTGATCTCCAGTAGCATATTGGGCACCTACCGACCTGGGGAGTTCCTCTTTCAGTATCCTATCATTTTGCCTTCTCATACTGTTCATGGGGTTCCCAAGGCAAGAATACTGAAGTGTTTGCCATTCCCTTAAAATGACATTATGCTGAAATTTTAAGTTAGTTTCTCCCTCCAACCACTGATCTTTATTCTATTTTCATAATGTAACCTCTTCTAAAATACCACATAAGTGGAACCATATAATATATAGTATTCTCTGTCTGGCCACTACCATTTTGCATAATGTGTTTGTGATTTATTCATGTTGTTTGCTATATCAGTAATAGTTTTCCTATATTTTTGCTCAGTAATATTCCAGTTTATCCACTCACTGGTTCAGGGGCATTGAGTTGTTTCTAGTTTTTGATTATCATGAATAAAGTTGTTAAAACATGTTTGTACAGGTTTGGGGATTAATATAAGTTTACATTTTCTTTAGGTAAATATTTAAAAGTATAGTTACTGGGACATTCAGTAAGTGTGAAATCAACTTCATGAGTAACTGCCCAGCTGTTTTCCAAAGTGGCTATATCAGTGTGCAGTTCAACCTGAAGTATGGAAGAGTTCCAGCTGTTCTATGTCCTCTCTAGTACTTGATATGATCTTATTTTATTTTTAATGTTGGCCATTGTGAAATGTTCTAGGGAGACATTGACCAAAACCTCCTGCCTTGGACAGACAGTAATAATCACTTGCATGAGTTATCTCATAACAGAAATTTCTGATAAGGAAAACAGAATTGACAAGTTACCACCAGCTGAAAGAATTTGGGAAAGGCCAAGAGGGAAGAGGAGACCCCAACCAATAACATGCCCTGCCAGTCTCCCAGAAACCCTTATGATGGAATCCATCTTGGTTGAGAAATGCATGGGCCACCAAGAAAGATCTTGGTAACAGATCAAGGTAACAGATATAATAGTACCTTATTGTAATTTTTTAAAAAAGCTTATTTGAGATATAATTGATATACAATAAACTAAGTAGTTACCATATCTCCTGTTCATTTCTTCACATAGATTCAGATGTCCGTTTGGTGTCATATTACTTCTGAAAGAAGGATTTTCTTTACTATTTTCAGCTGTGCAGATCTCCTGGTAACAAAATTCTTTTAACTTTTGTATGCCTTCATCTTAGAATAAAATTTTCTCTGGGTATAGAATTCTAGATTAGCTGTGGTTTTTTTTTTTTTTTTTTGCCCTTTCTTTTCTTTTTCTTTTGATACTTTAACTATGCTGTCTTTGTACTTGTTTTATTAATATTAAAAAAAAATCTGCTGACATCTCCATCTTTGTTTCTCTGTCTATAATGTATTCTCTTTCCCATTGGCTTTTAGGATATTTCTTTATAATGGATTTTGAGCAACTGGATTATTATGTGCAAGTTATCTTTATTCTTTTCAAGCAAAGCTTTCTCTATATTTTTGTGTTTTGGGTTCTGTGGATTTATAGTTTTCATCAAATTAGAAAACTTTGGGGTCACTATTTCTTCCATTTTTATCTATTCCTCTCTACTCTCCTTTGGGCATTATTGTTACATATGTTTCAGAACTCTGGAAGCTGTTTAAATTACTGTTTCTCTAGTTATTTTTTAAAAATTCCCTCTGTTTCATTTGGAAATTATTATCAACTTTACTTTGCCTTGTCTTCAAATTTACTAATCTTCTATAATATCTAACCAGGCAATAATTCCGTCTAATGTAATTTTCATCTCACATATTTTAGTTTTTAATTCTAAAAGTGTAATTTGGATTTCTGTCTCTCTGCTACTCTTTAAAATATATTTATATAAAGTGTCTGAACTTAACTCTTTGTACTTATGGAATATACAGTAGATATCTGCTAATTCTAATACCTATGTGAGTTCAGGGTCAGTTTTGATGGGCTGATTTTCCCCCTTATTTTAAATCATATTTTCTGACTTCTTTTCATGTCTGGTGACATTTTACTGACATTTTTAGATGGTCACATTTTCCATATTTTGATATTATTATGAAATTCTTAACTTTTCTCTAGGATGCAGTTAAGTTGTTTGAATCCAGTTGGATACTTTCAGGTCTTGCCTTGAGATTTATTAGCTGGACCTCAGTCTAGGATCAATTATTACCACTGACCAAAAAAAATTTGTGTGCTCCATCAAATATCCTATGAATTATGAGATTTTCTAGTGTTATTGGTGAGAACAGGTTCTCTTCCTAGCTTTGTATGAGTGCAAAACACTGTTTCCTCTTATCTTTTCAGGTGATTCTTTTCCTAACCTTAAGCAATTGCTTCACATGTATGTGTACTCAAATGAATACTGAAAAAAACTCCTCCCCAGTATCCAGAGTTCTATAGCTTCTCCTCTCTTTAATTCAGCAACTTTGTGCTCCTGGGATTCTTCATTTCAGAGTTTGCTGGTTAAACTTGTATTTTTCTTTTCTCTGTAGGAGAAAAGGAAGGAAGTGAACTGGGGCAGTCTTAAGAACCACTTGCCTTTTTTTTTTTTTTTAGCCATCTCTTGTGGTCCACTGCCCTTTATGTCCAGTGTCTCAAAAACCGTAGCTGCATATCTTATCATTTTTGCTGTTGTTGTTTCAGGTGGGAAAGATGATTAGGTCTCTATTAACCCATCTTGACAAAAAGCAGAAGTCAACACTGCTCCTTTCTAAATCTCCTCAAATGTATGATAAATTAAAAAAAAAAAAATCAGTCAAAACCCACAAGAACACAGAAGGTGTTAGAGGGATGACAGTTGAAAGGAATATTAAGGAAGTCTGGAATATGAAAAATAGATGAGCAAACAATATCTGATTTAGTTGATCAGAAGAAGCTGGAACCCAGGTACTTTCATTGCATGCAACCATTCAGAACCAAAATAGATAATAGTTGGTGAATTATAGCTGGTCTCGGGAACTCTGAGGAACTTCTTGTTCAGAAAGAATGTCTTATTAAAAGAAAAACTCAGTTTTAAAAGAAAAGGTTTTGGGAGTTGGTGGTGTTTCAACGGTTCATCACACTCAAACAAGGAGCGAAACTCCTAGCCAAGAACTCAGAGTCTTTCTTCTGTGGCCTTATTCAAGTTTTTTCATTAGCTCAAAGATAAGAAAGGAGATGAATTTTCAAGCTTTAGTTAAGAAAATTCTTCAAATATTCAATCATGCAGAAACAGGGGTTGAATCTTCAAGGAAAGGAATCTTGGGCCTATGCAGATGGAGTCTGAGAGGTAAAGGACTGGCTGGAGATCCTGTGTGTGTTCATTGCTCAGTCATGTCTGACTCTTTGCGACCCCATGGACTGTAGCCTACCAGGCACCTCTGCTCATGGGATTCTCCAGCCAAGAATATTGGAGTGGGCTGCCATTTCCTTCTCCAGGGGATCTTCCCAACCCAGGGATAGAACCTAGGTCTCCTGCATTGCAGACAGTTTCTTTACCATCTGATACTGGGAGCAGTCAATTCCAGAATTCTAGAATCTGTATTTGGCTTGGATCTGATGAAGACTGATCTTAATTTTTAACCAGTTGTTCTTCAGTTCCAGGGCCAAAGATAGAAGAAATAGGTAATATTCTATAAAAGAGTACATTAGACATCCATATACTTTATCTGCTCTCATATAAATCAAATGACTACCCCCTTTTTGCCCCTCTACAAAATTGAATTTATGCCTAAGATGTTGAATTAGGCAATCTCAGGATTTATAAGGGACTTTCCTGATGTCCCAGTTGGCAAAGAATCTGCCTGCTATGCAGGAGACCCTGGTTCAGTTCCTGGGTGGAGAAGATCTCCTGGAGAAGGGTTAGCCTACCCATTCCAGTATTCTTGGGCTTCTCTGGTTGTTCAGTAGGTAAAGAATCCACCTGCAATGTGGGAGACCTGGGTTTGATCCCTGGGTTGGGAAGATCCCCTGGAGGAGGGCATGGCAACCCACTCCAGTATTCTTGCCTGGAGAATCCCCATAGACAGAGGAGCCTGGTGGGTTGCAGTCCAGGGGTCACAAAGAGTCGGAAACAACTGACTAAGCACACACAGGATTTATGAACATCAAGTAGAGATGAGGGCAAGAGAATTAAGTAATTATCTCCTTACATAAACTAGCATGACCTATTTTTTTTCCCCTACTGAGTTTCCACAGTACTGGCATTCAGGCTTACCAAACTCAAGAAATACACTGAAATGTTAGCTCTTCTGTGGGAAACTTGCTAGTTTAAGAGGAAACATTTCTGAAGACAGATATTTGAAAGTCCCTCAGGGAAACAGTGAAATCCCCGCACAGTTATCCTATTTTGAGGTTGAATCTACACATACTTACTATTCACATAGTTTGATGACTCACTTTTTACATATGAAATAAAAGCCCATCATTGGTCATCCTGTTAATAAGTTAAAGGAAATTTCTATTATGAAAAATAGCAAAATAAACAATGCAAAAGTCAATTTCCATGAAGCACAAAAAAGGAAAGATTCAGAGAAATTGTGTCTTTACAACTGTATTGTAAAGATACAATTGTATCTTTACAGGAGATGAAGTATAGTACTGTTCCACAGAAAAGAAATAAGATACTATCAAATTTAAAACCTCAGAGCATATAAAAGCTAAAAGAAATAAAAATACAGTAATTTCACTCATAAAATGTTCCACTGACATTGTAGGAGATAAAGTTGAGAATTCTAAAGAAAATTAGGACAAATGGATTAAGAAATGGAAATTCTGAAAGAAATGGAAATACATTAGAATATCAATATGTGAGAGCTTAAATGGTACTAATAGGAGTTTAAGAATGATAATGGTAAAAATGCAAAAGAGGAAATTACCAAGAAAATTTTACAAAATAAAAATAGAATGTTATTTTTATCAATTGAACTCTAAGAGACCAGCAAATTAATTGAAAATAATGACACAAACATCATGGCAAAGAATATGAATGAATCTTTTAAAGAATGTAATGTATACACATCAGCATACATACATATTTTTCCTTATTATTCATATTCTATACTTGCAAACTTTCCCAGTCAATAAAATTTATTTATAAACTCCCAAATCAATATTCCCCACGCTTTCTCATCATCCACATAAACAAACGAGTGGTGAAAAATTTGAATTGTCTGGTGTGCATATTCCCAATTACACTGAGCAAGGTGGCATTGCCTTTCTCTTTCATCTTTCACTGTGTAATCAACTGTCCTATTTACGGTCTATTAGTGCTATGTATTTCTCAGTTTTGTGCTTCCCGTTGGTTTTGCTGCTTAAAATGGCTCTCAAGATTATTGCTGAAGTGCTGTGCAGTATTCCCAAGAGCAAGAAAGTTGTGATGTATCTCACAGACAAAATGCTGTTGTTAGACAAGCTTTCCTCAGTCTGGAGGTATTATGCTCTTCTCTGTGAGTTCAATGTTAACAAACCAGCAATATATATTAAATATGGTATCTTTAAACAGAAATACACATAAAACAAGTTATGCATTTGTCATTTGTTGAAAATATGAGGAAAAACTAATCTTTTACTATTTTAATTTTAGGGTGCTTTCTTACATAAACAATCAGAGAATCATGACTAAATAAAAAGAATAGAACATGGATATACATGTTTGCCAAAACTCATCTAACTATATACTTTAAATGATACATCGTAATGTGTATAAATCATAATTCAACAAAGTTGATGCAAAAAGAGAAATCCATGAACTCTCAGAAGTATAGAATCTAGAACAGAAGACAAAGGGAATTCCTAGATGATGGTAAAAGGGAGTCCTAGCATGATAAATTAGCAGGAGGCTTAGAAATTCTGATCAAATAAGGTAAATAAAGTCTATCATCTAGTAGTGCTTGCTTAGTCACTCCAGTCGTGTCTGACTCTCTGTGACCCCATGGACCATGGCCCGCCAGGCTCCTCTGTCCATGGGATTCTCAAGGCAAGAATACTGGAGTGGGTTGCCATTTCCTTTTCCAGTGAGAAAGTCTGAAGTGAATGAAGTGAGTGAAGTGAAGTCGCTTAGTCATGTCTGACTCTTTGCGACCCCATGGACTGTAGCCTACCAGGTTCCTCCTTCCATGGGATTTTCCAGGCAAGAGTACTGGAGTGGGTTGCCATTTCCTTCTCCATTATCTAGTAGAGATGTCTTCAAAAATAATAATAATTTAAAAAATAAGAGAACTGTTAAAATATCAGATATATTTGATCACTTGTAAAAACAGTTTGCATTATCACTGGAGTGTTTAAGGATATGTCAATGATATTATGCAGAAAATAGATTATCCAAATAAGTGAGAGAATTATGAATTCTAGGAAAAATATAAAAAGTACAAGAAAACATATGTAGTGATATTATACCATATGGTATAATAACAGGTAGTATCTCTATAGTCAATAAATGAGTATTAATTTTACAAAAGTAGTATTATAAATATATTGAGTAAATAGAATAATGAGATCTTCTAATTTGGAATTTGATATAAGGAGCTAAATTCTTGTTTTCCCTAGTAGAAGTTAAATAGATACATATAAATTTTTAAAAGAAAATTTCATAACTATACTCTTTTGAAATATATATCCAAAGAGTAAAACTAACAATGCTAATTAGTTCAAATGCTAATATAATTTCTTTATCTAGAACAAGTATGGAGAGGAATGGAGTCAGGACTGGAATATATGTGCATAAAATAATTTAAAAGAATTACACATTATTGATAAAAATTAAAATTTCATTTAAACATTAAAAATTGAAAATAATTAGTAGAGATTCAGAAATGAAACTCAGAGTACCTATCCTAGAAAGAGGTATATCCTGTTAACATTTGTTTATATTTATAGAATTTATAATATTTAATACTCTGCTATAAAATATATCTGGATCATCTCTCATATTTCTAAGAATACTTGAGAATATTTTAACAAGAAATAGTTTTTTACCAAAACATAGATGTGCCATGTTTTACCAAAACATAGATGTGCCATAAGCCTTTATTTTTTTCTTGACTGTGTTTTTTATTGTTTGGGTTCTCTAGAGGAACAGAATCAATAGGATGTATCTAGAATGGGATTTTTTTTTTAAATGAGGAATTGACTCACTTGTCTATGAAAACTGAGAAGTCTTGTTATCTGACATCTGCAAGCTGGAAATCCAGGAAAGTGAATGGTATAAATTCCAGTCAAAGTCTGAAGGCCTGAGAACCAGAAGGGCCGATGATGTAAGTCCCAGTTGAACGGTAAGAGAAGAATGACCGCTCAGTCAGGCAGAGAGAAAACATTCTTCCTACCTCTGTGGTTTTGTTCTGTTCAGGCCCTCAATGGTTTGGATAATGCAAGCCCACATTGGGGAGGGTTGTCTGTTTTACTCAGCCCACTGATTCAAATGCTAACCTCATCTGGAAACACCCTCATGGATTTACTCAGAAATAGTGTTTAATCTGAGCACAGCAGGGGCCCAGTTGAGTTAATACATAAAATTAACCATCACAAGTCTACTCTTTGTCAGCTTGGTCACCATACACATCTCTTTAAATCATATGCTGCTTTAAGAAAAGATGGCAGAAAGATTGAACTCACTAAGTTGCTTCAGTCACGTCTGACTCTTTAGACCCTATGGATTGTATAGCTCACCAAGTTCCTCTGTCCATGGGATTCTGCAGGTAAGAACATTGGAGTGGATTGCCAAGCCCTCCTCCAGGGGAAATTACCGACCCAGGGATTGAACCCATATCTCTTATGGCTCCTGCATTGGCAGGCATGCTCTTTACCACTAGAGCCACCTAGAAAGCCCAGAAGAAAGTTTAGCAGTATGAAATTTTGATAGTGTAGTAGGGTATTCCTAAGGGAACTCGGCCTATCCTTCATTCAGGGATTCTGAGTATGTAAACTGGCTCAAGTCTGGAAATTGATTGAGATCATTTTTTTTTTTACTCAGGTAAGATTTTTGTTCATTTGACTTAAAACTTTCTGCTTATACACATCAAGCAAGAATTTAGCAGCTTCCAACCTGCTTCACTTTTAGGAACACCATAATCTACCTTAGTCTGAGCAATTAGACCCTTCCGATTGCTGCTTTGACTCTACTGTCTGTTATATTACCCTCACCCCTGTTGTCTTTGGCAGTTGAGTGTTGCCACATGGACCCTGCTACCTCTGGATCCAATTATTTCCATTGCATTTAGTTTTTTCAATTCAGGAACTGCAGCTTCTCTTGTGAAGACTGAGCTGCAAATAAGAGAGATCAGAGAACTCTTTGAGGATACTGGGGTTCCCCTCACAAATTTATTTCTCCAGTATTGGTGAGAGGTGTGCCTTCCAGATCTTCTCAGGTTGGGTGAATATGTCTTAAATGAAAAATCCACATTATCATTCCAATTTTCTTAATCCTTTCAATTCCTTTCCCTACCTTAAATGGAGGCAGTTTTGCATTTCCAGTTCACTCACTGTCAGCCATCTTTTGCTTCATGTTTTAGTCAACCAAACAAACTCTGAGAGTCCTTTCTAATTCCTGAGCTGCAACATTAAATGCAGAATCTCTGATGAGTGGTGGGCTTCCCAGGTGGTGTTAGTGGTAAAGAACCTGCCTGCCAATGCAGGAAACGTAGGAGACGTGGGTTCGATCCCTGGGTCAGGAAGATCCTCCAGGGAAGGGTATGGCAACCCACTCCAGTATTCTTGCCCAGAGAATCCCATGGACAGAGGATCTTGGTGGACTACAGTCCTTGGGGTTTCAAAGAGTCAGACACAACCGAAGTGACTTAGCACACACAGCACACTGATAAGTGAGTCCATATTAGTGAGCCTGATCCAAAGTTATGTTCCTTCCACTATTACCTCACACCGTTAGTATCCATTCCTACACATGTCCTTGAATGATTGCTTGTATAAATCAGAAAACTCAATGAGTTCTTTTAGTGTAGCATACCTCCGCTTGGGTCAAAGTTTGTACCTCAACTTTAGAGGCCTGTTGGGACTTAGGTCTAATTATAGATCTGGAAACAAGGAGGAGTAGTGGGGGTAGGTCCTGAGAAGACTGAGCACTGACTTATTGCATGCCGTCTCTCAAGGGAAGTGGCTACAGTTTCCTCAGGCAATCAGGGTTAATCCCCTCAAACATCAGAAGAAAGAGAGATATTTCTGGGGTGGGGAATGTTGTAGCCGTCAAATGTGGGGAGGCCACTTCTACTGAGATTGTGGAAGTCTCTGCCACTCAGCAAAACAGACTTATCAGAATATAAGGGCTCAATTTAGGGACCCCTTTGGATCTTCCCATGCATCCCCATTCAAACTTATCGGATCACATTCTTTCCCAAACAACGCCCTCATTTTAACAGTGGGCACTTGACAATGCTGGGAGTTCAAGTCAGGTTGTACTTTAGCCAGTCACAGGATGAAGTTCTGCATTTGATTTTCAGCAAATTTAATACTGCAGCTGTTGTACGTAAAAGTCTCCTTCAGAGTATACATAGAAACCTTCAAGCTATTTTTATGGTGCCTGAGCTGAGAATGCAAATTCCTGAACACTTCCTTTTCTTTCACCACTTTGTCCAGGGACAGTTAAGAGGAAACAGCTAGCTTCATTATGCTCATTTGCTTGCAAAAAAAATTTTTTTAAGAATTATTTACAGTCACTCAGCTCTAGGCCTCTAATAAGTCATTGGTTAGAAGTATTCAATACACATAATTTGTGTTTCTCTATCACCAGTTCATGCTATGGACTATCAGGTCTATTTTTATGATTGAAAATGGCTCATAAGCATATATAAGTCTAATCAGCTAGAGAGCCAATTCCAGAAACCTTAGAATCAATTCATAAAACTTTTTCTTATTTTTTCCTTTGAGGACTATTTTCCATTTCAAAATCCATTTTAAGTCATGATCACCAGAGCAGGTGGAGAAGGCAATGGCGCCCCACTCCAGTACTCTTGCCTGGAAAAATCCCATGGACAGAGGAGCCTGGTAGACTGCAGTCCATGGGGTTGCTAAGAGTCGGACACGACTGAGTGACTTCACTCTCACTTTTCACTTCCCTGCATTGAAGAAGGAAATGGCAACCCACTCCAGTGTTCTTGCCTGGAGAATCTGAGGGATGGGGGAGCCTGGTGGGCTGCTGTCTATGGGGTCGCACAGAGTCAGACACGACTGAAGCGACTTAGCAAAAGCAGCAGCACCAGAGGCGGGGAAAAAAACAAACAAACAACAATAGTATATGCATTTAATAAACCAGCTTATATGATTACAGGAGCTGAGAAGTCCCACAATCTTCCATCTGCAAACTCAAGAGCCCGGAAAGTCAGTGGTGTAAGTTCCAGTGCAGTCTATGGGCCTGAGAACCAGGAGCTCTGATTCCAGTTCAAGGATTTCAGTTCAAATAGCCAGGCAAGGAGAGGAATTCTGCCTTCTTCTGCCTTTTTGTACTAATCAGGTCCCCTGTGGGTTAGATGATGACTACACACATTAGGGAGGGCAATCTTTTTTAATCAGCCCATTGATTCAGATGCTAATATGATGAAGCACCCTTAGAGACACACCTGAAAATAATGTTTAATCTGGACATGCCAGGGTTCAGTCAAGCTGCACAGGAATTAACCACTACACCTGTTGATTGCACTTTTCTTTTTAAATCATCCTTCAGCAATCTACATCCCAGCTCAGATGGCAAAGAATGCCTGTGGTGCAGGAGACCAGGTTTGATCCCTGGGTAGGGAAGATCCCTGGAGAAGGGAATGGCTACCCACTCCAGCATTCTTGCCTGGAGAATTCCATGGATAGAGGAACCTGGTGGGTTATAGTCCACGGTATTGCAGAGTCAGATATGACTGAGTGATTCACACTCTCATACCCAGCAATTTGCATCCTTAACTCTAGTCAAAGGGGATTCTAGATTTTCTTCCTGCCTTATTTTTTCCTGATGTGGTGCAGAGTTATTGGAAATAACCTTCTTTTTCTGTTTGTTTCTTTGGGCTGCCTGCTCTTCCAGACTTCAGCCAACATTTTATATGAAACTTTTCTGAGATCAACTGATCTGAGATCCTACAGAGTTGGATCTTACAGATCCAATAGAGTTGAACCCTACAGAGTTAAGATCTTATCCAAGCTCCAGTTATTTTCGTATTCTGTTTTTGTATCCTAAGTTGGAGAATAAGATCTTCGAAAACAGAATGCTGCATCTTTTATTGTATTTCTTTACTGAATCCAGTATAGTACTGGACAAACAAATCCAATCACTGATTAACTTGTAAACTGGGTATGCTAACACTTTGGAGGAAGGAAAAAAAAAACAAAAGCAAAACAACACTGGCTAGGGAATGTGGTATTTTTCTCCCATCTGAAGTATTGAAGGAAAGAGTTGTAGGCTGGGACAGGTTGGGTGTGATAATGTTGTGTGTTCTCAGCTGCTTCAGTCATGTCCAATTCTTTGTAATCCTATGGACTGTAGCCTGCCAGGCTCCTCTGTCAATGGGATTTTCCAGCAAGAATACTGGAGGGGGTTGCCATGCCCTCCTCCAGGAGATCTTCCCAACCCAGGAATCAAACCCTCATCTTCTGCATTGCAGGTGGACTCTTTACCTACTGAGCCACTAAGGAAGCCTTGATACAAACATCCTAAAATGAGAGAGCACTGATGGATATTCACACTTATGGGATGAGTTATGCATTTGCCAGTCAATCTTACATTATTCTTAAGAAATATTGTTAGTGGACTTTTGCCGTCAGCATCCTTTGAAATGGATGATCATAACATACTTTTGAAATCAGTCTGTTATTAACATGATCTATCAATAATTATTTCCTTAATTCTTACAGTCAGTATTATATTTCATTAAGTGGTATTCACCAGTTAGAATATTACTTTACTCTTCTTGATAAATCAAGGATAAAACAAAACTTCATGTTTGGACTTATATATTTCTTGTTCAGTTCAAAGTAATTTTCTTTCCTTAAATCCTTGCATAAATTGTAGAAGAAGATTTACTGAAAACAGAAAGCATTTAGCCAAGGCAAACTGCCCTCTGGCAAATAAGAACATTGGTACCAAGGGACATTTTAAGAGGCCTTTCTTCTTGCGTTTGTGCTGCTGTGTGAAGTTATCCTATTTAAAGTCTTGTGTTTTGCCCTCACTTTCCCTTTTCTGTATCAACCTGTGAAAATCTCCATCTCCTTTTAATTTCCTTTTCATTTCACATGATTGTATGGTTTGATCTCAATGGATTTTTATTGAGAAGTTAATTTATGGGATTTTATTGTTTTCAATTCTAGTTTGCTTTCTAAACTGTATAAAAAGGGATCTAACATGTTAATGAGCACAGAAAAACAAGTGCTTCCTTCAGTTATTTGATCTCGAGGGTGATTATAATCCTGGTTTGCCCAGAAAAGCCCTTGTTTATGCTTGTTTTCCTAGAATATTTATTAATAACACCTACTGAATCTTCAGAATGTCCAGATTTATGTGACAAGTTATTATGGCCAATCATCTCTGTGTAAAGCAAATAGGGGCTAACATGTATTCTTCAGCAACTACCTGGCAAACTTTATATCTCAGAGCAACAAAAATCCAAATGACAGATAATAGGATGGAAAAAAATATCAGCTAATTTTCTTATACTTAAAATGTGTAACATCAGTGTGGCCATTCTGAAGTCTGATTGATTTCTTGTTTATATTTGTCCAGTTGTTATCATTGTCTAGTTGCTAAGTTGTGTCTGATTTTTTTGCAACTCTATGAACTGTAGCCTACCAGGTTCCTCAGTCCATGGGATTTCTCAGGCAAGAATACTAGAGTCGGTTGCTATTTCCTTCTTCAGGTGATATTCCTGACCTAGGAATCCAACCTGCATCTCCTGCATTGGTAGGTCTATTCTTTACCTCTGAGCCACCACATTGTCTAGTTGTTGTCGTTCAGTCACTAAGTCATGTCTGACTCTTTGTGACTCCATGAACGGCAGCATGCCAGCCTTCCCTGTCATTCATTATCTTCTGGAGTTTGCTTAAACTCATGTCCGTTGGGTCAGTGATGCCATCCAGCTATCTCATCCTCTGTTGCCCCCTTCTCCACTTGCCCTCAATCTTTCCCAGCATCAGTGTTTCTGTAGTGAGTCAGCTCATAACATCAGGTAGCCAAAATATCAGAGCTTCAGCTTCCATATCAGTCCTTCCAAAGAGCATCAGGGTTGATTTCCTTTAGGATTATGTGGTTTGATCTCCTTGCAGTCCAAGTGACTCTCAAGAGTCTTCTCCAGCACCACAGTTAAAAAACATCAATTCTTTGATGCTCAGCCTACTTTATGGTCCAACTCTCACATCCATACAAGACTACAGGAAAAATCATTGCTTTGACTTCAGGAAACTTTGTTGGCAAAGTAACGTCTCTGCTTTTTAATATGCTGTCTAAGTTGGTCATAACTTTTCTTCCAAGGAGGAAGTGTCTTTTAATTTCCTGGCTGAAGTCACCATTAATAGTGATTTTGGAGCCCAGGAAAATAAATGCTGTCATTGTTTCCATTTTTCTTCATTTATTTGCTTTGAAGTGGTAGGACCAGATGCCATGATCTTCATTTTTTCAATGTTGAATTTTCAGGCAGCTTTTGCACTCTCCTCTTTCAGCTTCATCAAGAGGTTTTTTAAGTTCCTCTTTGTATTCTGCCATTAAAGTGAAATCATCTGCATATCTGAAGTTGTTGATATTTCACCTGGAAATCTTGATTCATCTTTTGACTCATCTGACTCAAGATTTTGCATGATGTATTCTGCATATAAATTAAATAAGCAGGGTGATGATATATAGCCTTGATGTACTCCTTTCCCAATCTGGAACCAGTTCATTGTTCCATGTCTGAGACTAACTGTTGTTTCTTGACCTGCATACAGGTTTCTCAGGAGACAGTTAAGGTGGTCTGGTATTCCCATCTCTTGAAGAATTTTCCATAATTTGTTATGATCCACACAGCCAAAGGCTTTAGTGTAGTCACTGAAGCAGAAGTAGATGCTTTTCTGGAATTCTCTTGCTTTTTTCTGTGATCCAATGGATGTTGGCAATTTGATCTCTGGTTCCTCTGCCTTTTCTACATCCAGGTTTAGTCCTTTAGTATCTCCTGTTTTCTTGAAGAGATCTCTACACTTTCCCTTTCTATGGTTTTCCTCTATTTCTTTGCATTGTTCACATAAGAAGGCTATCTTATCTCTCCTTGCTGTTCCCTAGAACTCTGCACTCAGATGGATATATCTTTCCCTTTCTCCTTTGCCTTCTGCTTCTCTTTTCTCAGCTATTTGTAAGGCCTCCTCAGGTCTTGCATTTCTTTTTTCCTTGGGGATGATTTTGGTCTCCACCTTCTGTACAATGTTATAAACTTCCATCCATAGTTTTTCAGGCACTCTGTCACATCTAATCCCTTGAATCTATTCATCACCTCCACTGTATAATCCTAAGGGATTTGATTTAGGTCATACCTGAATGGCCTAGTGGTTTTCCCTATGTTCTTCAATTTGAGCCTGATTTTTGCAATAAGGAGCTCATGATATGAGCCACAGTCAGCTCTGGGCCTTATTTTTGCTGACTGTATACAGCTTCTCCAACTTTGGCTGCTAAGAATATAATCAATCTGCTTTTGGTATTGACCATCTGGTGATGTCCATGTATAGAGTCGTCTCTTGCTTTGTTGGAAGAGGTTATTTGCTATGACTAGTGCATTTTCTTGAGAAACTCTGCTAGCTTTTCCCTGGTTCACTTTGTTCTTCAAGGCCAAACTTGATGTTACTCCAGGTATCTCTTGATTTCCTACTTTTGCATTCTAATCCCCTATGATGAAAAGGACATCTTTTTTTTGTTGTTGTTGTTGTTAGGTCTAGAAGGTCTTGTAGATCTTCATAGAACCATTCAGCTTCACCTTCTGCGGCATTAGTTGTTGGGGCATAACTTGAATTACTGTGATATTTCTCTTTCTAGTAGCAGTTGATAAATAGGATTTATTTAAAAAAGAATAGTGTACAAAGATGCTTATCTCTAAATTCTAGCTAAACTAATAAGATATAACAAAAAGCAATTTGTATATGGTTTTCATGTTTATTTGTGAATGCTCTCAAAATAAGTGATCAAAAAGAGTACTGAGAAGGCTGTCCCCTTCCCACAGAATGTACAGTAGAATACAACTTTAGCTAGACTAGGAAGCAACAATTGATATAATGTGCTAAAGAAATTCAGGGAGACGTCAAATGCCACCACCATCACTGTCAGGCATAGTTGCAGGCCTAAGAGATGACACATAAAATAAAATAGCAGTGATAGCAAGGGAGCACTAAATACAAGACTATGAAAGTGCCTTTCTGTGTTGACGATAATATGTAGGTATTATAGTTCCATTTTTTTCAAGCTTCTCTAAAATCCTATCATTTCCAAACTGTATTCCTTGATATTTCTCAGCAAAGACCATTTTGCTAATAAAATTCACCCCATCTTTATAGTGAATTTTGTGTTCTCATTGTATTTTAACCCTGAAAAAAAATCATCTGACCTAGATTTATAGGACTTTTCAATCAAGATGCTTAGTGATTGTTCTTCAAATAGGTGATGGTATATGTTGGGAATATAAAATGATCTCTGGTAAGCAAATAACTTAAGTAGTTCATCATTATGCATATAGCCCACTATTTTCAATTATCCATACCACTGGTTTGCTACTTTAGCATGACTAATAAAAAGTTATTATTTTTGTTTCTTATTTTTTTCTCTATTGAACTACAAGTATGAACAATTCACAAAGAAAATGAACGATTCACACCATCTCTAATTACTACTGTCATTGATTTATTTGAAGCTGACAATACAGAATTATCACATTTTGGTTAATGTTTTAGCTTTGAAATTAAATATGCATAGTGTTTTCTTTTCAGGGCTTCAAATGCACTTCTTAAACATGACTGATACTTTTTATGTTGTTGAAAGAATCATCTTATGTGGAAAATTTAAGACACAAATTTACTCTATGTGGCAGACACTGCTCATTGATTAGCAAACAGCAATTTTACCCCTCATTTTCTGCTTATAGAAGCTGTATATATAAACTGATTGTGAACAGAAATCTCTTGGTTCTAGGGAAGAGAAGATTTGCTCCCAGTGCCATTAATATACCCAGGGAATAATCTTATTCTGAGAATCCCATTCTCTTTCGCCAAACTTTAGTTCAAGGATAGGCATAAGACTGTCCTAACCAATGAGAAGGGAAAAATTTACTTCCTGAGGCTCTTTATCCAAAATAACAGAGGAAATACTCATGAAAAGAAAATCCTTTGTCTCATATTTCTTGTTTCATTTTTTGGGATGCTAGAGGTTCAGTAGCTATGTTTCAACCATAAGGCATAAGGCATTATTAGGTCAAAAATCTAACACATGAGAACAGAAAAAGAGTAAAAAAGTCTGGGTCCTTAATGGCATCACTCAGTTGCTGCACCTTAATGACCACAAATGGTACTGTTTGGTACTTTTACAAGTGCCATTATCTTTAGAGCCAGTTTTAGTCTTTTGTTGTGGTTGTTATTTGCTGTTGGAAGTCTTCTTTACAAATATATTAAACAATTTATTTTTCTTCATTAATTCCTAAAGGTTCTATTTTAAAATGCTCTTCCTAATTCCTACTCGTGATTATCCTACATTTTTTGATCTCAGGTTATATAATCACCATGTCTTTTAGTTTTTATTTTCTCCAAACTCTGAAACCAATCTCATTCATAAGCTGGAAAACACAAGATTCAATAGGCTTCTAACTCAGTTATTCAACTTCAAGTAACTGTTGCATGCAGATTCCAAAATCAGCATTTCTTCTGGAATCTAAGGAACAGGATTTTGAGCTTTTACTTTGAGAGTAAACTTGTCCAGTTTCCTGGATATGTGCATACTGTCTAAATGCATGAATTAGTTTCAAGTAACCTCTGTTGTGGATTGAGCGTGTTAGAAAATTTTATAGGGCCTTGCTTTCCTTGTCTGTGAATTGGAGATAATGATATTGCTAGAAATTAATATGGAGGTGAAATGAAAACATGTTTAGCTCAGTGCCTGGTACTATGAATCAAAGACTCTAATAGAAGGTATGAGTATCAGTCTTTTAGAGCAGAGCAAGTGGATACTCTGTGGGACTGAATCAATTGTTCAAGATCTCACAGATATTAGAAACTCAGAAAAATAAAGATTTAAGCCATGTGTGTCTGTAAACTGATGTGCACCATTTCCATTCTACCATGTTGCCTCATTTCAATGTTTATTTTTAATAAGTTCACTCATTTCTCTTAGTTTCCTCAAAGCATCTCCCCTCCCTCCCCCAGCATAGTTTTATTTCCACTCTTCCCCACGGTGGGGAAGGAAGATCACTTGACATCAATTCTCTTGGTCAGTTGGTGAAAAAATATGAAGAGTATTGAAATTTTGAGATTACTGGGAAAAGATCCCTTGTGATTATTTGGATTGCCAGCTTGTTAAAATAAAGTGAGAGTTTAAAATAGCAAGGTGCCTTTGTTATTCTTGAGCCCTGAAGTCCTATGGTCTGGAATTAATGTCCTTTTGTCCTAAATGCTAAGTCACTTCAGTCATGTCCAACTCTCTGCGACCCTGTGGACTGAAACCCACCAGGTTCCTCTGTCCATGGGATTCTCCAGACAAGAAAACTGGCGTGGGTTACCATGCTCTCCTCCAGGGGATCTTCCTGACCCGAGGGTTGAACCAGCGTCTCTTGTGTCTCCTGCATTGGCAGGCAGGTGCTTTACTACTAGCCCAACCTGGGAAGTCTTTTGTCCTAATTTCTTTTAATTTGTCTTCAAGAAATGATTCCATATGAAGTAGCTTAAGGAATAAATAGCAATAGCCAAATTAATGATAGTGTCCTCTGAAAGATGGTAAAGGATTAAAAGCACAGAGACCTTTTCCCCTTTTACACCCAAACTTTATTCTTCTACATCTGGTGCCTTGTGAGAGAAGAAAGCATGGAATGAATCATTGTTGCACTATCATTAACATAATGCCCATGTGTAGATTTATCAGCAGACTTTCAGTTTGATAAACTGTTGGCATGTAAATATTTCCTTGAAGAAATTCCAGTCCAGCTGCTTTTGTTTACAAATCTATCAATGGTTAAAACCATTGAATGTATTTTGCCTGTTTCTGAATTATAATTACACATCTAATTGTGAATTAATTATAAAAGAGGAAGACAAAACAACACAGTAAATATTTCCTCATTTCTGGACGCATGCCAGGTTTCCCCATATTCATGAAGTGTAAGATCTTACTCTCACATGCCATGATCTTGCTTTTTTCCATTTCTGCATGCGGGTAGTTAGATGAAACAAGTTTGAAAACATTATTTGATTCTTCAGAAGACTGTTTATTCCCTTGTTTTACTTTTGTTTCTATTTGCCTAATCTTCCCAGGACTTTAATTAAGATTAGATTTTGATATGCCAGTCACACTAACATTGAAACTGACCTGAATATTGAATATCTGTCACTTTCCAATGTTTTCATCACATGCAATCAAAATGATTCTAGAATTTCCTTGGTTTTCTGCTTTTCAACTGTGAGCCACAGTAATCAAATATATACAGTGAGTTCACTAGCAATACATTTACATTGAAAGGAAGAGATCATTTGTACTGCTTGAGCTACTTAAAAGGCATCTTATCATTCAATGTACCTGTAACACAAGACATAAAGTGAATGAGTCACTCTGGATAAGCTATGAAGGTGTGTGTGTGTGTGTGTGTGTGTGTGTGAATTTGTGCCAAGAGCCCTTCAGAGAGAGCCAATATTACACAGCAGTGCTCCCACCTCTGCCCCAGAGCACTAAGAAAGGGAACGTAGAAGACTGCAGAAGGTAGCTATAGTATGAGGCCAAAGGCAGAACACTTCTGGCTCAGAGAAAGAGCTTTGATCTCTTCTTGTTTCAGAAACCTGCTGCCCTACCTAGCCCATTTTACCTATATCACACATTCCAATGGTCTGCAGAATCTCAGCC
The DNA here is from genome assembly GCF_033118175.1 of Dama dama. NCBI lineage: Eukaryota > Metazoa > Chordata > Mammalia > Artiodactyla > Cervidae > Dama > Dama dama. The sequence goes on along the minus strand of NC_083710.1, from coordinate 48,599,082 downwards.
ACAGAGATTCTTATTCACCTTTAAATCCCAAGATACAAAGTGCCCAGCACAGACTAGGGGCCCAATAAATGTTATGGCACTGTGGAATGGAAACATGCTGAAGATCCTGGAGAATTTCTCTGATATTAGCAGAGAAAGCTGCAAGCATAATTGTCTCTTTGTGCAGCAGGCAAAAACTCTGAAGCCCATTTCTCTCTCTGTTACTTTCTTCTAGGGGCCAGTGCTTCTCAGAAATCTTCAAATAACAATAGTAGCCACAACAGGAAAAATAATAATATAACATAACATAGCATAGATTGGCACTCTGCTAAACATTTTGGAAGTGCTGTCTTGTTCAATCCTCCAACAATTCTTTGAATTAGAAAATATTGTTGTCTCCGTTTTGAAAGAAGAAAACTATCGTACCACTTTTCAGACAAGACTAATGAGGTGTTCAACTGGTGACATGAGAACTCAGTCAAGTTCATTTCTCTTTAAATTTCAAATCTCTGTTGGTAAATTTGATGTGTCCCAGAGATTATCAGATTTGCATCTTCAAAGGAATATCTTGAGACTTTTGCTCTAAGTTCATGTCTTGGTTCTAAAAGTGGAAGGGGACAGTAGAAGGCACTTAGGAAGCAGTATTCTAATAAGAACACAGATTAGTTTCATTTAGTGATCAACTTATTTAACACTGAGTAGGGCTCAAGTAGTAAAAAAGAGCCTCTGCAATGCAAGAGACACTAGCAATGAGGGTTTAATCCCTGGGTTGGCAAGATCCCCTTGAGAGGGAAATGGCAACCACTACAGTATTCTTGCCTGGGAAATCCCTGGACAGAGAAGTCTGTTGGGCTACAGTCCAGGGGGTCACAAAGAGTCGGACACAACTAAGCAGGTGATGGATGGAGACATAATTAATTTTAAAGTGATCTTAAGAAGTTTTTCCTTAAGATGTTATTGAGAAATAGGACACTTCCAAGAAAATAGTTTGTTCTGCTGCACTCTCAGCTTTTGAGACTTGGGGTATAGATTTGAAAGAGAAGAAAGTCTCCCTGAACATGCCACCTGAGCAATGTAATAACACATGGAAACTGCATTTATTAGCTCTACCTTTCTGATGATAGGAGACCAAACAAGTTGTTCATATGTGAAAGCCAGAAGTTTCATTATCAAACTGATAAGTGCACATCCTTCTCCCTGTAATCAAATGTTTTTTCTTCTTTATTTTGTATCATTTACCAAGCAATATAGGATCCTTTTTAAGAAAAGGGGGAAAAAAAAAACCCTCCCATAATATATAACCCTGGGAAAGATTGAAGGCGGGAGGAGAAGGGGATGACAGAGGATGAGATGGTTGTACGGCATCCCCTACTCAATGGACATGAGTTTGAGTAAGCTCTGGGAGTTGGTGATGGACAGGGAGGCCTGGCGTGCTGCAATCCATGGGGTTGCAGAGTCAGACATGACTGAGTGACTGAACTGACTGAATATAGAAGGTTATAAATTATGTCTGCCCAGTGCTCTCCCTGACTTCCGCATCAAATTATCTTAAATCTGTCCAAAATTTTGTAGTCTGTACATGTAATCACGTACTTAAAAATATATTGTTTTATTTGTAATAGGACTTTTCCTGTATTAGGACTTTTTTAGTGATCAGTCTATCATGAAGACAGTATATGCACTACAAAGTTACCTCCACTACATTCTTTTAATAGCTGCTTAGTAGTCTATAAAATAGATGTAACTGTTTTTAGGTTTACCTCTATTGATGGGCTTCCCTGGTAGCTCAGATGGTAAAGAATCTGCCTGCAGTGCAGGAGACCGGAGTTTGATCCCTGGGTTGGGAAAATGTCCTGAAGAAGGAAATGGCAACCCACTACAGTGTTCTTGCCTGGAAAATCCCATGGACAGAGGAGCCTGACAGGCTAGGTCCATGGAGTCGCAAATAGTCAGACATGACTGAGTGACTTAACACTTTTCATTTTATATTGTTGAAGATTTTAAATGTTTCTATTTTTCTTAGTTAATAAGAAATCCTAAAGGTAACATGGGCTTCCCTGGTGGCTCAGACTGTAAAGATTCCGCCTGCTGTGCAGGAGACTTGGGTTCGATTCCCTGGGTTGGAAAGACACCATGGAGGAGGGCATGGCAAACAATTCCAGTGTTCTTGCCTGGAGAATCCCCATGGACAGAGGAGCCTGGCCGGCTACAGTCCATGGGGTTGCAAAGTCAGCCACGACTGCGTGACTAAGCCTAACACAGCACACAGGTAACATGTTACATAGAACCTCATAAATTTGTACATGTACTATCATTTTAAGTCAGAAAAGGTAAAACAGATTGATAGCAATGGTCCTCTATTCGAGTGATTGGAATAACATTCTGTGAGTCTTGCCTATGTGTTTTTCCTTATGCTTGACTGTTACTATGGCAGAGTCTGCTGGCTCATCACCCTATCCTTTCCTTTTTTCCCTTGGGCACAGTCAGACTATATTTCTAAGCCACCCCTATGCTACGTATGATCTTACAAGTAGGCTCTAGCCTCAAGCATGTCAGCAAAGTGAGGGAACACCTCCAGGTCCAGTCCATCCTGTGACAGTCTTCCCAGCCATCTTCTCCATTTCAGGCTTCATGTAGACAAAGCTGAGTTGAAGATGGCATGGATGAGAGGGGGGAAGAGCCTGAGGGTCTGGGTCACTCTGCGTAGAAGAATCAATTTTAGATAGTGAAACCCCATTTTGTATCTTCAATGAGTGAGAAATAAACATTTGGTATACTTGGTCTATCAGATGTTTATAAATAGCATCATTGACTCAGTGGACATGAATTTGAGTGATCTCTGGGAGATAGTGAAGGATAAGGAAGCCTGGCATGCTGCAGTCCACGGGGTTGCAAAGATTTGAACACAGTTTACAGACTGAACAACAACAAAATACTTGATCTGTAGTATCAGCTTTGAGTAATACTCCCATCTCCCTTTAAAAAAAAATCACTAGTAAACATATATGACTTAGGTAATGTTAAAGAGATTCTAAAAACTTTACTCAATGTACACAAAATCTTGCAGACCTAGTCATTTTTTCCTTCTCTTTATTGTAGAAGTTAAAAATGCAATACCATTTAGGCTCTCTTTTCTATAGTGCTTATTTATAATCAACTTAATCAATGTGATATATTTTTTCCCTCTGACTTCTATACAATGAGGTCTCCTTTTATGTTTAAATTCCAGTAATGACTACTATTACTCTGAAGAGAACAGATCAGAATTGTTATCAATAATGAAACTATTATTTATCAAATAGTTCTAGGAAAAATAATGTCTGTCATGAACTTGAACTATGTTCAAGAATAAAACCAAAACAAAACAAAATTGTAGACTCAAGAAGATAGGAGAAATCCCCTTTTGATAAGCAGCTTATCAAAAGATTATGTAATAGCTATTAATCAACATTATCCAGTAAAGAAAAAGAAAGTGTTCTTTACAGTCATTGAATCTATTCAGTCTTTGATTTAAAGACCAATACAATAAGAATATTTTATACTTTTACAAAGTCCTGTTACAATTTTCCCAAGGCTAAGAAGTTTATATTTAAGAAAATATGGCAAAAGTAAATATGAAAAGCAAATCTTCTGGAGGAAAAAGCAAGGACCCGAGACAAGTACCCACAGTGTCATGCTATTTCTCAGTGCCATATATTTGCATAAATCTCATTTACCACACTTTCCAGCTATCTGTACCATACATTGTTCATTTGCTCATACTACATTTAGTGATCTTATGCCACAAGCAAGTTTTCCAATAATGATAACTAAGAAAGACTGACAATTATAGAGAAGTAAGCTTGACAAATGGTTGAATAAAAATCCCACAAGTTCTGTAAAGGCAATCCCTTCATCACACACACACACACACACACACACACACACACACACACACACACACACACACACACACAAGACTGCTTAATGGCCATTCCACTCTACATTAGCCAACTAAAAGGCCTACTTTACCTGTGATGTAAAAATAACTACCTCTAGCATTATTGAGAGTTATGCAGCAGCAGAGAGAGGATAATATTATGCTTTCTTCTGAAAGGAATTTAGAAGTTATGTGCTGACGATTTGACTTTAAATTACCCTGGGTCTTCAGTGGAAGTTTCATGAGTACCTATCCAGAAGTAAAATATGACAAATTCAGTAAGTTATTTGAGTAGTTATATTCTGTTTCTAATTTAAAAAATTTTATTGTTGCTGCATAAAGGGGACATTCATTCAGGAAAAAATATACTAAAAAATGGAGGCAAAGTTGCTTACTTAGATTGTAAACTAGGACCATGTGTAAGTCACCTTTTACTATTTTCCTCAAATAGTATTTAGCGATTGTCCTTCATTCTTATTCCAGAAACAAAAGAAAATGGATTGGTAATTTGAGGCATAGGCTGTTCTTTTTTTATTTTTAACATCAGCTTTTTCCAAGAAATGGATTACAAAATACACCTAGAACTTTATGAAACTAATGAGTCTCAAAGAATTAAAGTGTCTCTTTAAAAATTATTTAACATTAGAGTACTAAACTCAGACAGGAGACAAAGCTCCAGGTTAATGGAAATAAAAGCACAAATAACTTTGTAAAGATTTTATGTTAAACTTATATTTTTAATTTTAGATAAAGAATAATGTTTTTCAAAGAGTTAATGCACTTGTTAAAAGCTACCCATGATGTAGACCCGGGCCTATATGGTTCCAAAGCTGATGCTTTTTCTGCTACATTAAACTATATATCAGAAAGATGTCTTCTTGGATATAAAATCACAAAGAAGAAAATGGAATTGTGTTTGAAAGCTTTCAGAGAGAATAAGACATGAGAGAAGCAGAAATAAAAATTCTATAAATTTCTAAGCCAAACAAACAATATTCAAAATGCTTTCCTAACGCATATCATAAAATAAACTCAGTACCAATACAGGAAACAAAGGAGAACTTTATTTGTTAGAAGTTTTATTCTGCTAAAACAGAACATCTGATAAATTCTTGACTTGCCTTATTAAATATTTCATCATGAAAAATGTCGAGAAATCAATATGGGGAATTGCAACTCTGGACACTATTATGATGAGTAAAGAAAACTGGGAGTGGAAGCAAAATGATCTTTGGGAATAGGTAGCCATGTCATTTTTGAGTGTATTAAAACCAAATAAATGAAGGCTGGAAGTCACCGGACAAGTGCCCAGAATTTTATGAAAGTGTATTTCAAAATATTGAAAGGAAGAAAGTTATTCTTCTATTGTTGGCTCAAAAAATAAAAATGACTTGAGGAATATATGGATCATATAGAACTAACTTCTATTGGTACTATATCTTAATGTTTAATATTTGAAATTTATATTATTGCATTGTAGTAACTGGCACTCTGTCTATATATTTGTATCTGTTGCATCTACATCTATAGCTATGTCATCTTACTAACAATTAATATAACCAGGGATAGCTATGTAGCACATACATTATATATATATGTAATTATATATTTATACATTATATATATGCAAAATATATAATACTATATTACACATTGAAGAAGTTGGCTTAAAGCTCAACATTCAGAAAACTAAGATCATGGCATCCAGTCCCATCACTTCATGGCAAATAGATGGAGAAACTGGAAACAGTGGCTGATTTTATTTTTCTGGGCTCCAAAATCACTGCAGAAGGTGATTGCAGCCATGAAATTAAAAGACGCTTACTCCTTGGAAGGAAAGTTATTACCAACCTAGACAGCATATTAAAAAGCAGAGACATTACTTTGTCAACAAAGGTCCATCTAGTCAAGGCTCTGGTTTTTCCACTGGTCATGTGTGGATGTGAGAGTTGGAATATAAAGAAAGCTGAGCACCGAAGAATTGACGCTTTTGAACTGTGGTGTTGGAGAAGACTCTTGAGAGTCCCTTGGACTGCAAGAAGATCCAACCAGTCCATCCTAAAGGAAATCAGTCCTGGGTGTTCATTGGAAGGACGGATGTTGAGGCTGAATCTCCAATACTTTGGCCACTTGATGCAGAGAGCTGACTCATTTGAAAAGACCCTGATGCTGGGATAGATTGAGGGCAGGAGGAGAAGGGGATGACAGAGGATAAGGTGGTTGGATGGCATCACCGACTCAATGGACATGGTGGATTTGGGTGGACTCCAGGAGTTGGTGACGGACAGAGAGGCCTGGTGTGCTGTGGTTCATGGGGTCGCAAAGAGTTAGACATGACTGAGCGACTGAACTGAACTGATATTACACATTATACATATCATATGTTTAATACTATATTATACAATAACATGGGGAAGAAAATAACAACCCACTCCAGTATTCCTGCCTGGAGAATCCCAGGGACAGAGTAGCCTCATGGGCCACCATCTATGGGGTCGCACAAAGTCGGACATGACTGAAGCAACTCAGCAGCAGCAGCAGCATACAGTAACATATTTATATTGTGTATATTATACATATGTATATTGTATAGTATAATACTGTATATATATAATTATATATACATAATATGTATAATACTACAATGTGTTATGTATGGTGTATATCATTTACAACTGAGTTAAGACATAAATTATTTTTTTTTCTCTTTAAAGAATAATTTAGAAAAAAGTTCAGCCATGTAGAGGCTTTGTCCATCCTTATCTCCTGTCGATTTAGCTCTTCTCCTGTCAACTTAAGTGTGTGGATTCTTTCCTCTGTTTATTATTTTCTCACTGCTATTTTTCTCACAGCAGTCTGTGGTGGGGTAATCAGGTTGACCAGTACTTCATACATGGGTGTTTTTAATCAGTTTTTTGATCGGCAATTAATCTTTATTCAACTACTTGATATAAAGTTTCATCAAGATAATGTTTCCACAAATACTATGTTCCTTCAGTATGTGTTCTGAATAATGCTTTTCCTAGTGGCAAAATTTTTAAAAATGTATTTTCTTATTGGTGTTTTCGTTTGTCAGCTAAATAGCTGTAGCACTATAAGACTTATGACAGCCCGTATTACTGAATGTATAAGACAAAACAAGTTCAGTTCAGTTCAGTTTGGTCAGTCATGTCCGACTCTTTGCAACCCAATGAATCACAGCATGCCAGGCCTCCCTGTCCATCACCAACTCCCGGAGTTTACCCAAACTCATGTCCATCGAGTCAGTGATGCCATCCTGCCATCTCATCCTCTGTCGTCCCCTTCTCCTCCTGCCCCCAATCCCTCCCAGCATCAGGGTCTTTTCCAATGAGTCAACTCTTCACATAAGGTGGCCAAAGTATTGGAGTTTCAGCCTCAACATCAGTCCTTCCAATGAACACCCAGGACTGATCTCCTTTAGGATGGACTGGTTGGATCTCATTCAAGGGACTCTCAAGAGTCTTCTCCAACACCACAGTTCAGAAGCATGAATTTTTCAGCACTCAGCTTTCTTCCCAGTCCAACTCTAACATCCATACATGACCACTGGAAAAACCATAGCCTTGACTAGACGACCTTTGTTGGCAGAAAAATGTCTTTGCTTTTTAATACGCTATCTAGCCAACTTTTTCACTGTCCTCTTTCACTTTCATCAAGAGGCTTTTTAGTTCCTCTGCACTTTCTGCCATAAGGGTGGTGTCATCTGCATATCTGAGGTTATTGATATTTCTCCCTGCGATCTTGATTCCAGCTTGTGCTTCTTCCAGCCCAGCATTTCTCATGATGTACTCTGCATATAAGTTAAATAAGCAGGGTGACAATATACAGCCTTGACGTACTCCTTTTCTTTTGGAACCAGTCTGTTTTTCCATGTCCAGTTCTAACTGTTGCTTCCTGACCTGCATATAGGTTTCTCAAGAGGCAGGTCAGGTGGTCTGGTATTCCCATCTCTTTCAGAATTTTCCACAGTTTATTGTGATCCACACAGTCAAAGTCTTTGGCATGGTCAATAAAGCAGAAATAGATGTTTTCCTGGAACTCTCTTGCTTTTTCGATGACAAAACAAGTTACATATATGTAATTTTTTCTTAAAAGATTCGGCCATCTTGGTACACTTAATATAAACTTATGCTTTGTTAATTACTGTCTACACTTCTCATGCTCTGCTAATTATTATGTATAATTCTTGAGTGTGGCAGAGATAGCACGCTCACTTAATATTTCATCTGTCCCCAGATGTCCCAGCCTCTTCACAGTTAGGTAAGAGCATGTGATTAGTTCTGGTCAATGGGCTGTGGGCCAAAGGGACATGTGACGTGTCCCTTCTCTGCCAAAGCATGGGATCAAAGTGCGTGATCCTCAGGTTATCTTCAATGGTAGCAAACACAGTGGTCTCATCTGAAGAGTAGTAATCAACATATTAAGTAGCCTGATCACTGAGTCATCACTGAGAGGACCATTGCCCTAAAATGGAGATGGTAAACTATAGCCCTTGGATCAAATCTAGCTTTCCACCACTTTTGTGAACAAGAGTTTCTTTTTCAAAATGCACATTCATTTGCTATTATCAATGGCTACTTTGATGCCATGAGAGCAGAGTTGAGTAAATGCTACCAATATTGTTTAGCCCCCAAAGCCAAAAGTCTAATTTTTTATTGAAAAATTTGCCAAAGCCTGACTTAGAATATCAACATTAGTAACATGAGATAGTTCTGATATCTCAGTGACTCTGAACTAAAACCATTAATGTCATAAACATAGTATTTCTAAAATATCATTCAATATATTCTCATAAATAATCATAAAATCACACATGATAAAGTAAAAAGACATGTTCCCAACAGTATATAATAAATTGTGATTTATCTCTAAACAAAAAGACTATTTTAAACCTAAGATACAAAAAAAGAAAATGAAATGCAAGCAGCATCATTTGAATAAATCAGGCAACTTATGCTAAAGATGGAATTGGATGCTCTCACAACAGAAATTTCCCTGTATATTATTCTCCACTTTGCTTTAATGATGTCAATCCACTCACACTATGAATCTGAAATATTTTTCCTACCCTTTATGAGCCATTAGTACAGCAGAACAAAAATAGTGATTGACTTAAGATGCTGTGTATTTTTATCCTGTAGATATTGTGCAGAAGACAGTTCATATCTGAAGTATAATTTGTTAGTTGTTGCTCATCTAAATCCAAGGAGCCTGGTGGGCTGCCGTCTATGGGGTCGCACAACAGAGTCGGACACGACTGAAGTGACTTAGCAGCAGCAGCAGCTCATCTGAATCAGTTCAGAGAAATATAAAGGGAAGGACTAGATCATGTGGATCATTGTATGTGTGACAATGTCATCACATATAGCCAAGGATTCAGTGTTATTAGGTCTTGCACTTACTAAATAGGGATAATAGTTTTTTTTTTTTTTTTTAACAGAAAAGAGCTGGGAGTAGAAATTCACATTTCCAATTCATAGTTTTCAAATGCAGTTGCATTGAAAACATGTTGATGATCATAAATGCATTTCCATAGAGACTTATATTTCAAATGATCTTAAATAAATCACTGCAGAAATTGAGTTATTTGAGTCTGTGGCTCTTTTCTGTCAACTCCTATTGCTCACCTCATTCATCCTCTACAGGTAAATGACATATATACAGGCATTGTGATTCCATGAAAGCTCTGATTTAGAAGTATGCATTTCTAGTAATGTAGCAAGTTCTGGGGGAATATGGTATAACCCTGTAATATTTCTACTAGTAAAAAGTAACTCTGAAGGAAAATGATACAAGCTTTTTATTGTACCATTTACCCTTGATACTGTACTCTGTGTGCTGATTTTGAAGAGGGAGATGAAGATGGCTTAGATTCCCTTACCTGCATCCCTGAAAGAGTGAATGCCAAGTTGTATCATAGACATAGGGCTCACCTACCCAGAGTGGATTAGCTCCATTATTTGGGGGCTGAGTTTTACCATCTTCTAATCTTTTAATATAAAACAATGATTCCTGCCAGTAGTCATCAACAAAATTCCAAAAGGGGAGGATTTTTCAACTGTCTTTTCCATCTTTCTTTTCATATTTTTTTTTTTTTAGCAAGTTCTATAGTTAATCATTTGCAGCCCTATGGACTATAGACCACCAGGTTCCTCTGTCCATGGGATTCTCCAGGCAAGAATATTGGAGTGGATTGCCATTTCTTACTCTAGGGGATATTCCCGACCCAGGAATCGAACCCACTTATCTTATATCTCCTGCATTAGTAGAAGGGTTCTTTATCACTAGTGCCACCTGGGAAGCCCAGTTAACCATTATCTATACTCAAAATGATTTCTAGCTGTCCTGTTCAAACTTCCTATGCCATTTACTAAGAATTGCACTAGGCTTTACAACCATCTCAATTACTATATTTTTGCTTTATTTCTGTCATTTTGAATAAAATAATGCTGACATATGACTGATCTTACTTTACACTTTTATGATCAAGCATTTCATTATAAACCAAATGAAGTTTTGGATCTGTGAACTTGTGAGTTATTTTTATTAATAGCAGAGGATATTATCTTGTACTCTCTGGTATCTATGGCCAACACTAATCTTCATAAGACAAAAATGTTGCAACCAGTTCTGGAAATCAAATACTATCTATTACCCACATTCTGTCCTCAGCACTCCTGTTATCAGTTTTGTCACCTCTCTCTGGAAGTTTTCCAGTCCCATTATATCTTCTTAGAGAAATCAACTGGATAGCCAGGAGTTATGTACAAGGTCCCTGAATCCTCAGTCTCTATATCAGTCACATTTGCTTTAACCCATGCTTTTACACACAGACACACACAGAGACACACACACACACACACACAGGTTTCATTACCTAAAGCGGTAATTTTCAGCTGTAACTGCCAAAAATCAGTACACAGATACCTCTGAAACATTCAAAGCTATATTTGCACCCACTCCAGGAAAATTCAGTCCAAATTTCTGACTGAGGATAAGTAGGAACCTATATATTTTTAAGTTCCTCAATTTTAGAAAGTCCAAATCGACAGTATAGTCTGAGGAATATCTTCATACTAGGAAATTTTATAATTCACTTGCATATATAATGGCATCATATCACCTAAAATTAAACTAATTGGTTTCCTGGCCCAATAGTACATAGTAATCAGAGACTTTAGTTCATTGTATTCAACATCTCTGTATGTAATTAAAGTAAATATGAAATGTGCTGAATTTCTGTCAAGATTGCTTTTCATTGATCTCAAACACACCAAAAATCTTTGTGGATTGTGGTTATCATTTGAGTTAAGATATGGTAATAATTTACCTTAGTAGGAATATGATATTGTTCAAGGACTTCCCAGGTTGCATGCATATGCATGCTTAATCACTCAGTCATATCCGACTCTTCACAACCCCATGGACCATAGCCCACCAGGCTCCTCTGTCCAAGGAATTGACCTAAGAGACTTGGGTTTGATCCCTGGGTTGGGAAGATCCCCTGGAAGAGAGCATGGTAACCCACTCTAGTATTCTTGCCTGGAGAATCCCATGGAGAGAGGAGACTGGCGGGCTACAGTCCATAGGGTTGCATAGATTTGGGTATGACTGAAGAGACCTAACATTGCACAGTATGGTTCAAATAGTAGCTAAAATTTGTTTTTTGTATATTGCATGTATACATGAACAATTCTGGAAAGTTCAAATATGTTCCTTCTTTTAATTTCATGACTCTAACTTGTAGACTCCATCTGCAGGAAAAAATAAAAAAGCCAAAGATGTCAATTATGCTACTATTTATACAGCAAAATATATATTATGAAATCAATTAAAACACTACATGACATAAATATAGGGAATAACCAATAGTTTGGCATGACTAATATGACTATAAATGATCATGTATTTGAATATTTGGTCATATTATAGGTCAAAAACATGAACACTGGGATATGAAGAAGATTATTATTGAATAATCTCAATTATGTTAAATGACTTATTTTAATTCTGCAAGGAAGAGAACACCAGTATGGCCTTTACAATGGAGAATTTTAGGAAAATAAGAGGTGGTGTAAGAATCTTTGGTAAGACTTCAAATCAAAGCTTACCTTTGTCATAATGTTGTCTATATTTGGCATTATTTATATAGTTTCAAAAATAGCAAACTATGTCTGAATTAAGAATGGGAGCTTGTCACAGTCAGGCTTTTGGTGTGTGTCTGGCTAGAGATGTCTGGTTGTGAGCTCTTGCAATGTAGTCAGGCAGCAGGTGGAGCAGCCAGTTTAGTGAGTTTGGAGTGCTGGAGGACATCACACCTGCAAGGAACCTTGGAAGGCAATTCCGTTCCCTCTCCCATCATTTTCTTCAGTGTGGCAGTTTTATGAACATAGCAAGAACGAAGGTTATTGCTTTTTGTCTTATTTTGTTTTTGCTTTATTCCAATTTGTTTCCTATTCTATCTGTTTAGGTTGAACATATAAATTATCTCTGGCTTTAGAAATGTGGAAATTGGCCAGATGTCAATGAGTAAATAGATGTATATAGTTGGAAATAAAGCTTCTTTTTTTTCTCTCTCTCTCTTTAAAAGGATGGTGGTACTAGGTTGAGCCTGTCTCCGGCAGACATTCATTATTATTTATTTACAAGAACTGACAGCATAGCTGACATTTTTTTAATGGGCAGAATAAGATAGTTTTATATCTCAGAAGACTTGATTTAAATGACAGACAAAGCAATCTGGACAGAATGGCATTAATGAAGAAGACTACTGAGTCTCAATAGGACTATAGTATTCAAGTTGGTTTCCTCACAACTTCTTTAGCCCTTCATTGTTTTTTAATTACTCTTCAGTTTTGATGGGTGCCGTTCATGGTGAATTTTCGATAAAAGTTTAAATAACAAATTAGCTTTTAGAAAGCATTTCTGTGATTAGTTTTATGTAAAAAAGAGAAAGGTATGTATTTTCCTGAAATAAAGTCAATTTCCATGGATCTTTCAGAATTATGTTGTAGGGATTTAAGTGTGAGGTTAAATGGGCTAAAAAGATTTGGAAAAAATTTAAGAAGCTTGGAGACTTGTAAAAAAAAAAAAAGATACTTGATTCTTTATAACTATGCCTAGTATTGGCCTTGGACTTGAGTCTGAAAGACCTCCAAATATAGATTTTCTACATTTGCCAAAATAATGTGCTAATAGCTAGTAAAATGAGTTTGGGGACATTATTGATTAACTCTATCGTTCATGCATTGCCTTGAAAATATTTAGTTACATGATTCATTTACTTTGCACTTAATCAGTCTGTGAATTATGTGACTAACCATGATAGGCCAACTATGTGAATGATAAATTTAGTGAATAGAGTTTTCTGATGCATTTTATCTTTCCGAGTACATTATCAAAAATGAAACGTTGCCTCTAATCCTAAGGAAATATAGTGTAACTCTTGGCAGCCTACTACTACAGCATATTTTTATTCATAAGGGAACAGGGCAATACTCACTTTTCAGAAAGCAATATGCTTCCCTCTAACTATGAAGCAAATTTTTATCATATCTATAATGGAGAGCAAATGATACGTCTTACTATAAGTTTACATTCCTGGTAGCCATTACCATAATTGAAGGTATTGGGATGGTGGAAAATATCAGTGTGTAGAAGAATGGCAGAAAAGGACACAACATGAAGGGAAAACGGGGCTTACTGATGCCCCAATATTTTCTGGTTCATATATCTGAGAGTAGGGACCCATTTTACATGTTCATTTTTTATTTCTACTGTATACAAGCATCACCATTTTAAGTCTTTGTCAAAATGAAACATGACAAAACAACATGAAACAAAAAACGAGAGGCCAAGATGCCTAATTGATTTTTACCAATTTAATTTACCTGACATGTTCATGAACATTTTCACTAATTCAGTTAAGTAAAATTTCTAATTGGTAAAATTTCACCAATTTCAAGAAGCTGGTTGTTAAACTGACTGGTGGTTTAAGTAAATAGATACATCAGTATCATGCAATACAATAATCAAGAAGTAAATGGTAGAACTCTGTATAAAGTATGTAAAGAATGATAATTTGCAGGTGACACTTTATCCTGTTACCTGTCAGAAGACTACTATATCAATTATATCTCCCAGCATGCCTCATAATAATTGCTACATTTTTGATATTGAGAATTGATATATGTACATGCATGCTAAGTTGCTCCAGTCATGTCCAACTCTGCAACCCCATGGATTGTAGCCCACCAGGCTCCTCTGTCCATGGGATTTCCCAGGCAAGAATACTGGAGTAGGTTGCTATGCCCTTCTCCAGGGGATCCTCCCCACCCAAGGATCGAACTTGTGTCCCTTATGTCTCCTGCATTGGCAGATGGATTCTTTACCACTAGTGCCACCTGGGAATACACCAGAATTGACTGGTGTTTTCAAATACACTGGAATTGATGCAATCTATATTCCATTGTGAATATTATGCACTTTATATTGCCTATAAGTCTCTCTTGTTCTATTTTGTGTGAATGCAATAACCCTCTAATTTGCATCACTCTTAACATGTCTATCCAAATCTATCCTGAACTCTTTTGGTAAGAATTATCACACTTTTAATGACTGTTAATTTTTTCAACTTTATTTTAGGATCCATGCTGGTGGGACCATGAGTAACTTTTTTTTTTCATTCAATCCATAGTATCTATAACTCTATGAAAAAGTATATAATACATAGTTATTGACCAAATCTCTTAAGGAAATTACATACTTATCTAAAAAATAAGTAAGGAAAGACCTTAATAATTTATTTGGTCATTGGACTACTTTGTATCTAATATTTATATTTATAACAGCTGTTTTATTCCAAGCTCTTTCATTCACCAGTTGAGAAATAGTTTCATACCTCGGAAAGCAGCGATAGCTTTTTCCTGATGCTACGCAACTGAAACCAATTCATTCATTTATAAGTGACCTCATTCATTCATTCACTTATCCAGCTTATGTTTATTGATCCCCAAATGCCAGATCCCAGAAGCTAGAAGCTTAGGCATGTTTTATTGAATATTGAGTCCTGTTTTTGAATAACTCACTGTAGAGTGGAATAGATGAACTAGTAGCTAGTAATTACTATGATTTTATAATTTCCCTAATAAAGACAAGTATAAGAGCTGTGAGAGCTCTTTAACTTTCCATAAGTTGTTTTAACATTGTATAGACACAACCACACAGCTTAATTTTTCTCACAGCTTTTTGACAAGATGAGTAAACAATCATAAAAAATTGAGGAAAATATATTGAGATAAATAGCACAGTAAAGTGGATTTGTTTGCCTCATACCAACCTCATCAAACTCACATCTTGTTAACAACTGTCCTCATCATTTGATTTTCTTTCCTCCCCTTGAATATTAGGAATATTACTCCTTACTTTATTATATACCCAATCTGATACACAGTACTTTTTCTTGACATTAGCAGATTATCAGGGAACAGTGTACACTGTATGATGGTCTTTCCACACAATGCACAACTTCTTAACTATTTAATTTCCTAAAAATAAAAAAGTGTTGACATAAGTATGACACATTAACATTATTTTTACTTTTTAAAATGTTACTATTGGAGTGTAATTGCTTGACAATATTGTTAGTTTCTGCGGTACAAGAAAGTGAATCAGCTCTGTGGATACATATATTCACACCTTCTTGAGCCTCCCTCACACCCCACCCCCATGCCACTGCTTTACATCATCACAGATTAACATTATTTTAAACGAAAATTTCAGATGATTTTAACACAGTATCAACTCAAGGAAATGTATTTCCCAAGGTAGCTCATAATCACTGGTTTATTTACTGATAGAATGTTTTCTATGGTGAGTTTCAGTGATTTTAACCTAACCTAACATTCTACTTGCCTTTTTGCCTACAGCTAAACATTGAGTTGACATCTTCATTGAGTTGTTTGCAGTAATACCTGGATGTACTCTTTGGGAATTAACAGCTAATTTAGAAGTCATTAGTATGTATACTTAATTTACATGGCTCAGTTAAATGAGCAATATCTTACATGAGTCTATAGTGAATCATCCACCATCAGGTACATTTAACTTTGTTTTTCTTGCCAGAGTTGTGCAAAGGTCTGTCTTGTTTTGCTTAACTTAGGTAATTGCATGTCAGTAACAGGTTGTGAATGCTATTGCTTCATAGTTTACTTCATAATTTACATCCTCTTCTAGGTCATCTAATATATCAAATTACTTTCTGTGTGTGTGTGTGTGTGCGTGCACATCTTTGTGAAACTTAAGAGTACTTAGGGCTGGTATTCTATTTGGACACTTTATTGTTTTTATTTTTTTTCCCCTTTGAACTTTTTACATTGTATTGTCTGTGTGTGTGTGTGTGTGCGTGCACATCTTTGTGAAACTTAAGAGTACTTAGGGCTGGTATTCTATTTGGACACTTTATTGTTTTTATTTTTTTTCCCCTTTGAACTTTTTACATTGTATTGGGGTATAGCTGATTAAAAATGCTGTGATAGTTTCAGGTGAATAGCAAAGGGTGTTCAGCAAAGGTAAACAGCCATATGTATGTCCACCTTCAGGTTCCTGATGGAATAATAACTGTATTAATTTGTATTTTTATTTGACCACTATGAAGGGAAAATCATTAAGGCAGCTACCTGAATAAGGATAAGATATGGTATCTAGGTATTCATATGAATATTCATTACACATGACATAGAAAAAATAAACTAAATTTTATCTAATTTGCATTGCACAAATACAAAACCATTATTTATTCTCTGGGATTTTATGTTATATTTATTAATCTTCTTTATTCAATAAACTTTCATTTTTTCTTTCATGTTTTATTCATGAAACAAGTATTTGCTGTATACTTAGTATATTTCAGTCACTATATCAAATGCTGGCAATCAGTGGTTAACAAGGAAAATGTGGACTTGCTTTAACTTCTTATGTAAAAAACAGAACAAAAACCATAATTGTACATTAAGATACATATATATATGAAGTCACACGCCTATTTTACACTTGAACTCTTTATATTCCTTTTTTGACTCTTCTTTTTTTAAAATTGAATACTTTGTATGTCAATTAAAGTTATCTTTCTACAGGATAATTAGCAAAGCTTTATTGAAGAAATGACTTTTAATTTAAAAATATAAAGATGAGAAGAGACCAGCTAAGTGCAGAGTGAAAATATCAGTATTCCTGAAATAGCATGTTCAATGATCATGAATTAAGAAAGAATTCTTTGTTTTGGAAGAACTGAAAGGATAACAGTGTCCCTAGACATCAACAGTGACAAATGTCTGAGATGGGACTAGAAAAATAGGTTGGGGTCAGATTATATAGCACTTTGAAGTCCATTTAAAATATATAAGTTTTATCCTTAGAATACTGGAATTATCATTTTAGCAGGGGCATGACATTATCTTATTTAGGACCTGGAAAAGAAAGAGAAATAACAGGAGAGTGGGAAGGCCAGTTAGGAAGCTAATATACTAAGCCTGGGAAGATATTAGGTTACGGGAAGTGGCAATGAAACATGAAGTAGAGAGATTTCAGACAAATTAATAGGATCAAATTTATGGGAGATATTAATATAGGAGGAGTAAATGCAAAGGATCTTCATGAGCCAGATAAACACGATGGTGTGATCACTCACCTAGAGTCAGACATCCTGGAATGCAAAGTCAAGTGGAGCTTAGGAAACATCACTATGAACAAAGCTAGTGGAGGTGATGGAATTCCAGTTGAGCTATTTCAAACCCTAAAAGAAGATGCTGTTAAAGTGCTGCATTCAATATGTCAGCAAATTTAGAAACCTCAACAGTGGCCATAGGACTGGAAAAGGTCAGGTTTCATTCTAATCCCAAAGAAAGGCAATGCCAAAGAATGCTCAAACTACCACACAATTTCACTCATCTCACACGCTAGTAAAGTAACGCTCAAAATTCTCCAAGCCAGTCTTCAACAGTACGTGAACTGTGAACTTCCAGATGTTCAAGCTGGATTTAGAAAAGGCAGAGGAATCAGAGATCAAATTGCCAACATCCGTTGCATCATCGAAAAAGCAAGAGAGTTCCAGAAAAACATCCACTTCTGCTTTATTGACTATGCCAAAGCCTTTGACTGTGGAGATTACAACAAACTGAA
The DNA here is from genome assembly GCF_033118175.1 of Dama dama. Classification (NCBI taxonomy): domain Eukaryota; kingdom Metazoa; phylum Chordata; class Mammalia; order Artiodactyla; family Cervidae; genus Dama; species Dama dama. The sequence continues at coordinate 48,580,985 of NC_083710.1, read as the reverse complement.
AATTCTGAAAGAGATGGGAATACCAAACCATCTGACCTGCCTCTTGCGAAATCTATATGCATGTCAAGAAGCAACAGTTAGAACCAGACATGGAACAACAGACTGGTTCCAAATTGGGCAAGGAGTATGTCAAAACTGTATATTGTCACCATGCTTATTTAACTTCTATGCAGTGTGCATCATGAGAAATGCTGAGCTGGATGAAGCACAAGCTGGAATCAAGGTTGCCAGAGAAATATCAGTAACCTCAGCTAGGCAGATGACACCACTCTTAAGGCAGAAAGCAAAGAAGAACTAAAGAGCCTCTTAATGAAAGTGAAAGAAGAGAGTGAAAAAGCTGTCTTAAAACTGAATATTCAAAAAAGTAAGATCATGGCATCCAGTCCTATCACTTCATGGAAAATAGATGGGGAACCAATGGAAACAGCCACAGACTTTATTTTTTGGGCTTCAAAATCACTGCAGATGGTGATTGCAACCATGGAATTCAAAGAGGCTTGCTCCTTGGAAAAAAAAGTTATGACCAACCTAGACAGCATGCTAAAAAGCAGAGACATTACTTTGCTGACAAAGGTATGTCTAGTTAAAGCTATGGTTTTTCTAGTAGTCATGTGTGGATGTGTGATTTGCATTGAGCACCAAAGAATTGATGCTTTTGAACTGTGGTGTTGGAGAAGACTCTTGAGAGTCCCTTGGACTGCAAGGAGATCCAACCAGTCCATCCTAAAGGAAATCAGTCCTGAATATTCATTGCAAGGACCGATGCTGAAGCTGAAACTCCAATACTTTGGCCACCTGATGTGAAGAACTGAGTCACTGGAAAAGACAGTGATGCTGGGAAAGATTGAAGTCATTTTTTCAATAAAGTCTTGCAGGAGGAGAAGGGGATGACAGAGGATGAGATGATGTGATGGCTTCACCAAATCGATGGACTTGAGTTTGAGCAAGTTCTGGGAGTTGATGGCTAGGGAATACTGGCATGCTGCATTCCATGGGGTCACAAAGAATTGGACATGACTGAGTGACTGAACTGAAACAGAAAGGAAAGAAGGATTCTTAGATTTTATACTTAAGCAATTAGTTAGAAAGTGGTATCTGATAAAGTGAAGTGAAGTCACTCAGTTGTGTCCAACTCTTCGTGACCCCATGGACTGTAGCCTACCAGGCTCCTCCATCCATGGGGTTTTCCAGACAACAGTACTGGAGTGGATTGCCATTTCCTTCTCCAGAGGATCTTCCTGACCCAGGGATCAAACCCAGGTCTCCCACATTGTAAGCAGATGGTTTACTGTCTGAGCCACCGAGAAGTAAATACTGACTTACTGAGAAGTCTGGGAGTTTATGAGTCATTCTTATGTAGAAGGTTAGAGCTATTGCAAAATAAATGATTTAATTTTGAATAGTTTAAATTTGATAATTATCTGTACTAGTGAAGAGGTTGAACTATGCAGATGGATATAAGATTTTATAATACAAAGAAGACTATTGGAATAGGTAATGATTTGGAAGATATTTGTCTGGAGCTTTATGAAGAAGTATTGTTGGAGAGACAATAAGAGAACCAAACAAGGTGGAGAATGTCAACATTTGGAGGCTGTGTAGAGAGAAAGACAAGTGATCTGTTATATATCAGAGTGAGCTCATGGAATATAAAAGGGAATAATAAACTGCATTAAATGAGGTAGTGATTCAGAATAAGATAAATACAGAGACATATTCACTTGCAATGCAGGAAGACCTGAGTTTGATACCTGGGTTGGGAAAATCCCTGGGAGAAGGGAATGGCAACCCACTCGAGTATTCCTGTCTGGAGAATTTCATGGATAGAAGAGCTTGGCAGGCTACAGTCCATAGCATCGCAAAAAGTCAGACACGACTGAGTGACTAAACACCTTAACATTCTTTGAATACAGTAACTGTTTGGACATTGCTGGAGATGAAAAGAGAAGTTTAAATTGAGTGTTAAATAGAAAACCAAGTTTCAGTGGTTAAAGTGGGAATACAGGTCTGAAAGTGAAGGTGGCAAGAATGGACAATTGTTCTTGGAGTTTGTCTCTGAAGAAAACCAAAAGTTTAAGCTGTGACTGGAAGACTCTGAGGAGGTAATGGAATTTAGTTTGCAAATGCTGGAGATTCTGGATTATTTTTAAAAAATAATGGAGATGACTCATTAATGATGTGGGAAATTCTGACTTCAGTGATTAAAATCAGTTATGTTCACAAGGAAATGTGATCCATAGCTCAAGTTTGACGATGAACTTGAAAAATGCTCCTTCTATTAAAACAGAAAGAGGAAAAGACGAAAGCAAAATAGGTTAGGAGATTTAATTGCTGAAAATGAGAAAATAGGTGGGAATGAAGAAGGAAAGATATTTGGGGTAGGAGGAGATTTGACAAATTATCTGAGATAGTGAGATTCAATACCCATTACCTTTACAATTGTTCATTTGTGTAATAATTATCCACCATATGTGAGTGTCAGCCACGTGCAAGGCAGTATTTGAATAGCTGGGAAACATTGGTATGGAGATAGGCAGTCATAATTGCTTTCATTATTACAAATTAAAGCAATATAGATGTAGAAGGGTGTACTGTAACAGGTGATTTTCTGCATCTGCTCAGGGACAGACACAGAGAAGGTGAATGGGAAGGACTCGGCACTGGAATGGCTCTGGGTCTGTGACCCCTGATGTTTCTCTAGCTAACTTCCTAACTGACGTCTCTCTTAATTGTGAAGAATACTATAGATAAGAAACATCTCCATTTCCCAATTTTATTAAATCTTATTATTTCTATTTTTTTCTAATTTATTAGGTACATTAAAATGTTCTGATATCTTTTTAATTTTCTCACATTCCGTTTCTCACTCTTCTGAGTCTGCTGCTCTAAATTATCATTCTTGGGAATATTTTTATGTCTTCTATACATAGCAAATCATATATAGCATTGCCTTACATGTTTAAAACTGTGTGGTGATCAATTTATATCATTCTACCCAAGTGCATCATGGTTCTTCTCTATTTATTTTAGCTGAAGCACATTATTCCATGTATCAATATAAAACAGTTTTGTTTGTTTGCTTTTTCTATTAAAAGGAGACCTGGGACCATTTTGGCAATCAATTTCCATACTACCTTGTACTCTGTCTATATAGTCATGTCCCTTTGCCTTCTAAAAGTGACAATTTATATATATATATATATATATGTACGTATATACATACACACACACACACACACACGACACTCTTGGTTTCAATGATCCATCCGTGTTGTTGCATGTGCCTAAGATTTTTATTTATATTTCAATTGATATTTCAAATTCTATTATGTGAATATTATATAAATATTATAGACTATTTCATATTCTATTATGCTAGAATTTGTATATCCTTTCTACATTTGAGGGCATTTGAATTGTTTCTAACTTTGAATACTGTCCCCACGAATGGTCATGTACATGTCTTTAAGTGCATACATGTACATATTTCTTTGTGTATATTCCACAGATGGTATTATGAGTCATAAGATAGATGCATTTACTGCTTTATGGGATCTTACTAGACAATATTCCAGTACAGTGGATGTACTGATTTATACTTCTGTCAATGTTGGATACCAGTCTAGCTTCTCTACATCCATGATATTTCTCTTAGGATTAGTACTTTTCATGTCCTATTTTAAAGCACTTTGTCTGCCCCAAAGCCATACCATATTATTTGCTAGAAGCTTTGGTATTTTAACTCTCATACATATATTTTCACAACAAATTCAGAATGTGTTTTTCCACATATTGCAGTTATAGATCACAATCCAAGATTCCCACTTAAGGACATTCAATTGAGTGTACAGTTTTATTGAAAAGACCAACCTTTGCTCTTAGCTTTGTAAGGTCTTCTTTTTCATAATTCATCGTCATTTGTGTTCTGTTTTTGATTATATGGTTTATTTGCCTAAGCTTGAGCAAAAACTGTATTGTCTTTTTTTTTTTTTACATTTTAAAAAATTTTTTTATTTTTTATTTTATTTTATTTTTTTTTTATTAGTTGGAGGCCAATCACTTCACAACATTTCAGTGGGTTTTGTCATACATTGATATGAATCAGCCATGGATTTACACGTATTCCCCATCCCGATCCCCGCTCCCACCTCCCTCTCCACCCGATTCCTCTGGGTCTTCCCAGTGCACCAGGCCCGAGCACTTGTCTCATGCATCCCACCTGGGCTGGTGATCTGTTTCACCATAGATAGTATACATGCTGTTCTTTTGAAATATCCCACCCTCACATTCTCCCACAGAGTTCAAAAGTCTGTTCTGTATTTCTGTGTCTCTTTTTCTGTTTTGCATATAAGGTTATCGTTACCATCTTTCTAAATTCCATATATATGTGTTAGTATGCTGTAATGTTCTTTATCTTTCTGGCTTACTTCACTCTGTTTAAGGGGCTCCAGCTTCATCCATCTCATTAGGACTGGTTCAAATGAATTCTTTTTAATGGCTGAGTAATATTCCATGGTGTATATGTACCACAGCTTCCATTCTGTATGTTAGTAATAAATTTTGATAAATTTTGTCATCAAAACTTGTTTTTCTTCAACATTGCATTAGATATTATTGATCTTTTGGATTCCTATATACATTTGGAGTCAGCTTAATTTACACACACACACACACAATATAGTGCAAGTGTGTGTATATATTTTATGATCATGATATTAAGTATATACAGATTTAGAATTGTCTTTTCATTTTGGTGGATCGGTCTTATTCTTTTATTTCTAAAATTTTGAATCTTAAACCTGAAACATACTCTTTGTTGTGTGAGTTGTTTTGCTTTGTTTGTTTTGGTTATTAATAACCCATTTATTTTTTCCATCGTTTTGCTTCAACATTTCTGAGTCCTTATATTTTGATGTACGCTTTCAGCCAAAATATTTTGCTACATTTTAAAAATTAATGTGACCACTTTTATCTTTTAATTACAGTAGTTACATAATTTAAATATAATTTCTAACATATTTGGGTCTAAATCTACCATCTGTTATGTCTCTTTTTGTTTACTATAAAAATTTTAAATATTGCTTTATATTATACCATTTTATTACATGTTGTGCCAGCAGAAAATTATAGTATAAAATTGGCTGATTAAAACCTGATATTTTGTTCACTTCCTGATAAATTCAAGGATCTTTGAACACTTAAATGCATATATTCCTTTCCAAATAGATATAAACAAATATATTCCCTAAATATGCATATATCTGCATGTACATATTACATTATTACCATAATATATTTTAGGTGTATATATACTTTAGATGCTGGAGAAGGGAGTGGCAACCTACTCTAGTATTCTTTCCTGGAGAATCCCATGGACATAGAGCCTGGTGGGCTACAGTCCATGGGGTCGCAGTCAGATACCACTGAAGTGACTTAACACACACACGCATACGTTAGATGACAAAGGACTTCATTAATTTTTGTATATTACATATTCATTTAATGTATCCATAAATTTATCACTTCTGTCTCTCTTCATTTCTATTTTTATTTTATTAAGAATATTTTTCTTTGTGAAGAACTCCGTTAATATAATTTAAGATCTACTGGAAGGGCTTTCCTTGTAGCTCAGATAGTAAAACATCTATCTGCAGTGAGGGAGACCAGGTTTCAATCCCTGGTCGGGAAGACACATTTTTTCAATTGTTTCCCTGTAAATGAATTTGACCTTTATTTTGGAAATAAATAGGGCCACGATACTAAAAAATTCTATAATTAACAATAATTTTATTGTTAAAATTTATTGCAAAAAATTCTATAATTAACAATAACAATAATTTTAAAAGAATGGACACAATCAAGAGGCTTAGATGAGGTGGAGAGAGCTCAGGGACATGTGATGGCCTAAACTGGTGATGGTTCCTTCCTATATCAGTCATGCCTCAGTGACTTAGAATGGATGAAGTCTCTAAGTAAGATAATGTACAATGTACTCATTTTAACAATTATATTGTTTCCTGTTAACCTCCATTTAAAAATATTTAAAGATAGCTATGCTATCTTCATTATCCCCTAACATTGAATATTTTGTTTTTGAAATGTTTCTTTTTATTCCATGTAAGGCATTTCTTAAATTACAACAAAATATCTGTCATCATTATATTCAATATATTAATACCATTATGACTAAAAATCTATCATTACATTCTTTCATTTTTGTCTTTTCATAATTTTCTAAAGGTTCTTCAATATTTCTTTCCTTGATTAAATACAAATGTAATCAAGAATGTGTCCAAAACTGTGGTCAATTTACCTTAACACAATCAATTTATAAACAACCAGAAACCTAGAAAATATTAGAATGTGAAATTTATTTAAGTTCTTGGAAATTAAATATATTATTTTGGCTGATTATTTAAAGAACGCTACCTCTATGTGCTGACCATATAAAAAGTGGCTGATAATATAAGCAACAAAATTAACAAACAGTTTAAAGAAGCTATTTTGGGAAGAAGTTTTCTTTATTTATGAGGCCCTTGCATAAAAAGATCAAAACATTTTAAAAGTTAATCTAACAGCACCACTTCATATTTTTATCAATTATATTATTTATTTAAAATCCTCAAATTATCACTTTACTTTGAAGGATATTTTGACAGTTGCAAAAATAAAATTTAACTCTCATGGGAAAAATTATAGAAACTAAAAATACTCAAATCAGTTTGAGAGAGGTTTTGAGAATAATTCCCCTAAGGAGTGTTTAAGTTGTGTTTAGCAAAGGTGAGATTTGGGGATTAAGGGCAATGCTTCAATATATTGAGAAGAAACAATAATACATTAGATACATATATTTGCTATTTTACTATAAAATCAGTGTATTATAGCTGCAACTTAAGTACAATTTTAACTAACTTAATTTGTTATCAATCTAGAGAAAGATATTTTTTAAACTCTTTCAGTAAGAAAATTGCTAAGTCTTTATTCGAGGCATAATTTGGACTTTTAATAAAGTAAATGCAGAGTTGTATTTTTTGACACAAAAGTTTGTATAGTGTTTCACAAACTTTTGGGTAAGACTACTAAGGGGTTTATTTTATAAGTGTTGGGAGAATACTGTAACCAAAATACGGTGGTGAAATAATAAGCTTTTCGGAAGCCACTAGGATATTCTCAAAAATATGTTATTTTTTTTTCCTTTCTTCTTTATAGAAGTTTGTGTGTCTGTTAACTTGTTTGGTTGATTGGCTGATTTTTTTTCAGGCTTCTTTAATAAATTAATCACTTATTAGTGAATATACTTTGATGTTTCTTTTTGGGGGGAATTTTATTTATTGATTTATTTTTAATTAACATTTTAATTGGAGGCTAATTACTTTATAATATTGTAGTGGTTTTTGCCATACATTGACATGAATCAGTCATAGGTGTACATGTGTTCCCCATCCTGACCCTCCCTCCTATCTCCCTCCCCATCCCATCCCTCAGGGTCATCCCAGTGCATCAGCCCTGAGCACCCTGTCTCATGCATTGAACCTGGATTGGTGATCTGTTTCACATATGATAATATACATGATTCAATGCTATTCTCTCAAATCGTCCCACCCTCACCTTCTCCCACAGAGTCCAAAAATCTGTTCTTTATATCTGTTTCTCTTTTGCTATCTCGCATATAAGGTCATTGTTACCATCTTTCTAAATTCCATATATACGTGTTAATATACTGTGTTGTTGCTTTTCTTTCTGACTTACTTCACTCTGTATAATAGGCTCCTGTTTCATCCACCTCATTAGAACTGATTCAAATGCATTCTTTTTAATAGCTGAGTAATATTCCACTGTGTATATGTACCACAGCTTACTTATCCAGTCATCTGCCAGTGGACATCTAGGTTGCTTGCAAATCTACTATCAGCTATTTATTTTTGTAGAAATTATACTTTTAAACAAATGGAATGATGAAATCATTTTTTAAAACCTCATTACATTCTTCATCATCTGTATCTATCAATCTATTATTTTTTCTGTCTCCTGTCCATTTGTCTGTCTATCCATTCATCCATAACTGCTTCTTACTGTTTATATAATCTGCAGTTTTGACGTTTAAAATGCTAAATATTGTAGAGAGAATTTAGCTTTCATATGCAGACACATTTTGTATGAGCTATTGAGTTGTTATTTAGTTGCTAAATTGTGTCTGACTCTATTGCAACCCCATGAACTGTCCCAGGCAAGAATATCGGAGTGGTTGCTACTTCCATCCCCAGGGAATCTTCTCTACCCAAGGATCAAACCTGTGTCTCCTATCTTGACAGGCAGATACTTTACCACTGAGCTATCTGGGAAGCCAGAACTATTGAAAATCATAGCTGTTTCACAATTCTAAAAAGTTTTGTTAACAAGGAAATAAATTGACTGATATATTTACAATATACTGAAGGTCTGAAAATCGTGATTAGAAAGTTTTTTTTAACCTTTTTGTCTGTATTTTTTTCTTTGAGATATTTTATTTTTTAGAACAGTTTTAAGCTTACAGAAAAATTAAGAAGATAATATGCCGCTTACCAGGTTTGTCTTTTTATTAACACCTTGCATTAGTATGGTAAATTTATAATGATTAGTATATCAAATTTGATACATTGCCCAGTTTTTATTAAAGTCTTTTTTTTTTTTTTTTGCTTAAGGATCTCACCCAGAATACCACATTAAATTTCTTTGTTCTGTCTCCTTAGGTTTTTTTGACCGTGACAAACTCTCAGAACTTACTTGTTTCTGATGATCTTGACTGTCTGAAGTGTTACTGATCAAGTATTTTGTAGAATTACCCTCTATCAAATTTTGTCTGATTTTTTTTTTCAAGATTAGACTGGGTTTATGAATTTTAAGGCAGAAGACCAGAGAGGTAAAATGTCATTTTAATAACATCATGTTAAGTATATATATTACCAACTTATGTTTACATCTATATAAGCTTCTCTCGTGGATAAGACAATAGAGAATCTACCTGCAGTGCAGGAGACCCAAGTTTCATCCTTGGGTCAGGAAGATCCCCTGGAGAAGGAAATGGCAACCCACTCCAGTATTCTTGCCTGGAGAATCCCAAGGGCAGAGGAGCCTGGTGGGCTATAGTCCATGGGTTTGCAAAGAGTCAGATGCAACTGAGCAACTAGCGTTTTCACTATGTTTACATAGGATTTATTTGCAAGAACATTAGACTTTCAGGTTGCAGTCTTCACTCCTTGGGAATACTGGGATCCTGTCTTTTAAATTATTTTTTTAATTGTATATATTGAGGTCCATGTGCTGTAAATCTCAGAAAAGCTTGACGATTACATAATGTCATTTACTGACCACCAAGGTATTACACAAAACAGTTTCATCACCCTAAAACTCCCTTTGTGCCTCACCCATTCCACTCTACTCCCTGACTCTGAACCCATGGCTACCACTGATATTTTTATTGTCTCTGTAGTTTTATCTTTCCCAGAATGGCATATAATTGGAATTATAGAGTATATAGCCTTTTTAGACAGGTTCTTTTCACTTAGCAATATGTAGTTAAGGTTTATCCAAGTGTTTTGGGGTTTGATAGGTCATTTCTGTCTTTTTTTGTGTGTGTTAATTTTTAACTGGAGTATAACTGTTTCATAATATTGTGTTATTTTCTGTTGTACAACAAAGTGAATCAATTATATGTATACATATATCTCCTCCCTTTTGAGAACTCCCTCTTACCTCCCCATCCCACCCGTCTAGATCATCACAAAGCACGGAGCTGAGCTCCTTGTTTCTTATAGTAGCTTCCCACTAGCTATCTATTTTACACATGGTAGTGTGTATAAGTCAGTGCTACCCATCCTCCCCTCCCCTCCCTTGTATCCACATGTCCATTAGCTACACCTAGCTACACCCGTGTCTCTATTCCTGTCCTGCAATTAGGACAGGAGTTACTTTTTTTCTAGATTCCATACAAACATATTGTTGTTTTTGAGGCACTCAATCATGTCCAACCCTTTGCTACCCCATGGATTGCAGCACACCAGGCTTCCCTGTCCTTCACCATCTCCTGGAGCTTGCTCAAACTCATGTCCATTGAGTCAGTGATGCCATCCAACAATCTCATCCTCTGTCGTCCCCTTCTTCTCCAGCCTTCAAATCTTTCCCAGCATCAGGGTCTTTTCCAATGAGTCAGCTTTTCCCATCAGATGGACAAAGTATTGGAATTTCAACTTCAGCATCAATCCTTCCCATGAATATTCAGGGTTGATTTCCTTTAGGACTGACTAAGGGACTGGCAAGAGTCTTCTCCAACACCTCAATTCAAAAGCATCAATTCTTTGGCACTAGGCCTTCTTTATGGTCTAGCTCTCTCATTTATATATGACTATTGGAAAAACCATAGCTTTGACCCTTCAGACCTTTGTCAACAAAGTAATGTCTCTGCTTTTTAATACGCTGTATAGTTTTGCCATAGCTTTACTTCCAAGGAGCAGGCGTCTTTTAATTTTATGCCCACAGTCACCATCCACACTGATTTTCGAGCCCAAGAAGATAAAGTTTGTCACTATTTTCATTCTTTCCTCATCTATTTGCCGTGAACTGATGAGACCAGATGCCATGATCTTAGTTTTTTGAATGTTGGGTTTTAAGCCAACATATTTCACTCTTCTCTTTCACCTTCATCAAGAGGCTCTTTAGTTCCTCTTCCCTTTTGCCATAAGGGTGACATCATCTGTATATGTGAGATTAAATGTGTTAATATGCAATATTTGTTTTTCTTTGTCTGATTTACCTCACTCTGTATGACAGTCTCTAGGGAGATTCACACCATTACAAATGACCCCATTTTGTTCCTTTTTATGACTGAGTAACATTCCATTGTACAAACATCTTTATCCATTCAGCTGTCAGTGGACTTTTAGGTTGCTTCCATGTCTTGGCTATTGTAAATAGTGTAACAATGAACTGTGTGGTACATGTGTCTTTTTGAATTATGGTTTTCTCAGGGCGTATGCTCAGTAGTGGAACTGTTGTGTCATACATTAGCTCCATTTTTAGTGTTTTAAGGAGCCCCCATACTGTTTTTGCATAGTGACTGTATCAATTTACTTTCCCACAACAGTGCAAGAGGATTATTTTTTAATATCCTCTCCAGAATTTATTGTTTGTATATTTTTGATGATGGCCTTTTTGGCTGGTATGATATGATATCTCATTACAGTTTTTATTTGCATTTCTCTAACAATGAGTCATCTTGAGCATCTTTTCATATATTTCTGGCTATCTGTTGTCTTCTTTGGAGAAATGTCTGCTTAGTGCTTCTGCCCATTTTTGATTGAGCTGTTTGTTTTTCTAATATTGAGTTACACGAGCTGCCCATGTATTTTAGAGATTAATCCTTTGTCATTTGCTTCATTTGCAATTATCTCTCCCATTCTGAGCATTGTATTTCATTGTATTGTTTATGGTTTTCTTTGCTGTGAAAAAGCTTTGAGTTTTGTTTATTTTTATTCTAGGAGGTGGGTCAAAGATGATCTTGCTGTGTGCAATTTATGTCAAATAGTGTTCTGTCTTTGTCTTCCTCTAAGTGTTTTATAGTGTCTGACCTTACATTTAGGCCTTCAATCTGTTTTGAGTTTATTTTTGTGCATGGGTTAGGAAGTGTTCTAATTTCATTATTTTACATGTAGCTGTCCAGTTTTTCTAGTGCCAACTATTGAAGAAACTGTCTTTTCTACATTGTATATTCCTGCCTCCTTTGTCAAAGATAAGGTACTCACAGGTATGTGGGTATAAAAAAGCCCCAGAGGGGCTTTCTATCCTGCTCCATTAATCTATATTTCTGTTTTTGTGCCAATACCATACTGTCTTGATTATTGTAACTTTGTAGTATAGTCTTAGGACAGGGAGCCTGATAATTCCAGCTCTAATTTTCTTTCTCAAGATTGTTTTGTTTTTTCAGGGTCTTTTGTGTCTACATACAAATTGTAAAATCTTGTTGTTCTGGTTCTGTGAAAATTGCCATTGGCAATTTGACAGGGATGGCACTGAATCTTTAGATTGCTTTGGGTAGTATAGTCATTTTCATAATACTGATTCTTGCAATCCCAGAACATGGTGTATCTGTCCATCAGCTTATGTCATTTTTGACTACTTTCATTAGTGTCTTATAGTTTTCTGCATACAGGTATTTTGTCTTCTTAGGTAGGCTTATTCCTACATATATTATTCTTTTCATTACAACGGTGAATGGGATTATTTCCTTAATTTCTCTTTCTGCTCTTTTATTGTTAGTGTATAGGAATGCAAAAGATTTCTGTGTATTGGTTTTGGATCCTGTGACTTTGCTAAATTTGTTGGTTAGCTCTTGTAATTTTCTGATTGGATCTTTAGGATTTTCTATGTACAGTATTATGTTGTCTGGAAACAGAGAGGGTTTTACTTCTTCTTTTCCAACCTAGATTACTTTTATTTATTTATTTATTTTTTCTTCTCTGATTGCCCTGGCTAGGACTGCCAAAATAATATTGAATAATAGTGGCAAGACTGAATACTCTTGTCTTGTTCCAGATTTTAGAGGAAATATTTTCTGTTTATCACCATTGAGAATAATGTTTACTGTGGGTTTGTCACATATAGCATTGATTATGTTTAGGTAAGTTCCCTCTATGCCCTCTTTCTAGAAAGGTTTTTTTTTTTTTTTTAAATCATAAATGTGTGTTGAATTTCATCAAAAGATTTTTCTGCATCTATTGAGATTATCATATGGGTTTTATCCTTCAATTTGTTAATATGGTCTGTCACACTGATTGATTTGCATATATTAACGAATCCTTGCATCCCTAGGATAAATCCCACTTGGTCATGGTGTATGATCCTTTTAATGTGTTGTTGGATTCTTGTTTATGTTTCTTTAAATAAGCTTTTGAAGAACAACTGTACATTTACAGAAGAGTTGCAAAATGATAATAGACTTCCTATAGAAATTCCACTGCTTTTTCTATTATTAATATCTAACATCTGTACAGTGAATTTGTTAAAATTCATGAACCAATATTAAGACATTATGATTAGCAAAAGTCCATATTTATTTCAAACTTGACCGAAGGGTCTGACCCCTGGGTGAGGAAGATCACCTAGAGGAGGAAATGGAAATCCACTCCAGTATTCTTGCCAGGAAAATCCCATGAACAGAGGAATCCATGGGGTTACAAAGAGTCAGACATGACTGGGCAATTAGGCACACACACATATCATGTTTTGTGGAAACTGAAGCTTATATACCTTAAAGTGAAGAGTTCACTTTAAGAAAAAGAATTAAAAAATTAGGTCAAGGTATGTGTATAGATAGAGTGTATACTTTAAAATCTTTTTTCATTATACGTCATTAAAAGATATTAAATATCAAATATAATAACCTGTGCTACATAGTAGGACATTGTTGTTTATGTATAGTAGTTTGTATCTGCTAATCTCAAATAACTAATTTATCCCTCCCTCCTATACTTTTCTCCTTTGATAATTATAAACTGCTTTTCTATGTCTGTGAACCTGTTTCTGTTTTATAAATAAGTTCACTTGTGTTATGTTTTAGATTCCATGCTTAAGTGATATTGTCTGGTGCCTGACCTTCTCTTTAAGACTTACTTCACTTATTCTCTAGGTGTATTCAGTTCAGTTCAGTGGCTCAGTCGTGTCCAACTCTTTGTGACCTCATGTATTGCAGCACACCAGGCCTCCCAGTCCATTACCAACTCCTGGAGTTTACTCAAACTCATGTCCATTGAGTCAGTGATGCCATCCAATCATCTCATCTTCTGTCGTCCCCTTCTCCTCCTTCCCTCAATCTTTCCCAGCATCAGGGTCTTTACAGTTACTCAGTTCTTTGCATCAGGTGGCCAAAGTGTTGGAGTTTCAGCTTCAGCATCGGTCCTCCCAATGAATATTCAGGACTGACCTCCTTTAGGATGGACTGGTTGCATCTCCTTGCTGTCCAAGGGACTGTCAAGAGTCTTCTCCAGCACCACAGTTCAAAAGAATCAGTTCTTTGGCTCTCAGATTTCCTTACAGTCCAACTCTTACATTCATACATGACTACTGGAAAAACCATAGCTTTGACTAGATATACTTTTGTTGGCAAAGTAATGACTCTGCTTTTTAATATGCTCTCTAGGTTGGTCATAACTTTTCTTCTAAGGAGTAAGTATCTTTTAAATTCAAGGCTGAGTCACCATCTATAGTGATTTTGGATTCCCCCAAAATAAAGTCTGTCACTGTTTCCGCCATTTTTTGCCGTGAAGTGATGGGACCAGATGCCATGATCTTTGTTTTCTGAATGTTGAACTTTAAGCCAACTCTTTCACTCTCTCATCAAGAGGCTCTTAGTTCTTCTTTGCTTTCTGCCATAACGGTTTTGTCATCTGCATATATGAGGTTATTGATATTTTTCCCGGCAATCTTGATTCCAGCTTGTACTTCATCCAGCCCAGCATTTCTCATGATGTACTCTGCATTTAAGTTAAATAAACAGGGTGACAATATACAGACCTGACGTACTCCTTTCCCTATTTGGAACCAGTCTATTTTTCCATGTCCAGTTCTAACTGTTGCTTCTTGACCTGCATACAGGTTTCTCAAGAGGCAGGTCAGCTGGTCTGGTATTCCCATCTCTTTCAGAATTTTCCACAGTTTGTTGTGATCCACACAGTCAAAGGTTTTGGCGTAGTCAATAAAGCAGAAATAGATGTTTTTCTGAAACTCTCTTGCTTTTTCGATGATCCAGCGGATGTTGGCAATTTGATCTCTCATTTCTCTGCCTTTTTAAAAACCAGCTTGAACATCTGGAAGTTCACAGTTCATGTACTGTTGAAGACTGGCTTGGAGAATTTTAAGCATTACTTTACTAGCGTGTGAGATGAGTGCAATTGTGTGGTAGTTTGAGCATTCCTTGGCATTGCCTTTCTTAGGGATCAGGATGAAACCTGACATTTTTCTGTCCTGTGGCCACTGTTGAGTTTTCCAAAATTTGCTGGCATACTGAGTGTAGCACTTTCACAGCATCATCTTTTAGGATTTGAAATCGCTCAACTGGAATTCCATCACCTCCACTAGTTTTGTTCGTAGTGATGCTTCCTAAGGCCCACTTGACTTCACATTCCAGGATGTCTGGCTCTAAGTGAGTAATCATACCATCATGATTTTCTGGGTAGTGAAGATCTTTTTGTATAGTTCTTCTGTGTTCTTGCCATCTCTTCTCAATATCTTCTGCTTCTGTTAGGTCCCTACCATTTCTGTCCTTTATTGTGCCCATTTTTGCATGAAATATTCCCTTGGTATCTCTAATTTTCTTGAAAAGATCTCTAGTCTTTCCCATTTTATTGTTTTCCTCTATTTCTTTGCATTAATCACTGAGGAAGGCTTTCTTATCTCTCCTTGCTATTCTTTGAAACTCTGCATTCAAATGGGCATATCTTTCTTTTTCTCCTTTGCCTTTCACCTCTCTCCACAGCGGTTTGTAAGACCTCCTCAGACAGCCATTTTGCTTTTTTGCGTTTCTTTTTCTTGGGGCGGTCTTGATCCCTGCCTCCTGTACAATGTCATGAACTTCCGCCCGTAGTTCTTCAGGCACTCTGTCTATCAGATCTAGTCCCTTGAATATATTTCTCACCTCATTGTATAATAGTAAGGGATTTTATTTAGGTCATACCTGAATGGTCTAGTGGTTTCCTGGACTTTCTTTAATTTAAGTCTGAATGTGGCTGTAAGGAGTTAATGATATGAGCCATAGTCTGCTCCTGGTCTTTTTTTTTTTGCTGACTATGTAGACCTTCTCCATCTTTGCCTGCAAAGAATATAATCAATCTGATTATGGTATTGACCATCTGGTGATGTCCATCTGTAGAGTCTTCTCTTGCGTAGTTGGAAGTGGGTGTTTGCTATGACCAGTGCATTTTCTTGGCAAAACTCTATTAGATTTTGCCCTGCTTCATTCTGTACTCCAAGGCCAAATTTGCCTGTTACTCCAGGTGTTTCTTGACTTCTTTCTTTTGCATTCCAGTCTCCTATAATGAAAAGAACATCTTTTTTGGGTGTTAGTTATAGAAGGTCTTGTAGGTCTTCATAGGTGTATCCATGATACTAAAAATGGGGTTATTTTACTCTTTTTTTATAGTTGAGTAGTGTTCCATTGTGTATATTATACCACATTTTCTTTTCATCTTTCAGTGGACATTTACATTGCTTCCATGCCTTGGTGATCATAAATGAGGCTATGTATTATTAATAAAATTCCTCTTATCCAGATTCCAAAAGTATTCTGCAGCAACCTTAAAAGCACCCTACATGAGAAGTATAATAGAGGGTAATTTTGAGTGGTCATATTTGGTTACAGTTAGGATAACTTCCTTTGGCAAACTTACAAAAGCATATAACCATGTTAATACACTCCTAGGGGTCTTTCCAGAGCACTGGAAGGATCTCAAGCAAGTGAAGGACCCGAAACTTAAAATGAGTCTGCTGAGCGTTGTGCTGATGTTTGTCTAACTTAACCCAAGAATGTCCATTAATAAATGATCAGGAACACCCTTTATAATATGAAGGACTAACGGGCCGTCACCTAGCACAAAACAAGACTCTGAGGAACTTAGAACTTTAAAGAAATTTTGATTGCAGAAGGGTCCTAAGTCTGGTGCATGGAAGAATACAAGGCTAAAAAGATTTGGTTGGACCTCTGTGGTGGGAGACACAAAATATCTAAGGGACAGCATGAAGGTTCTTCCCTTTGAGGAAGAGAGCAAAACAATAGAAGGGTTTTGAAAACAATCATCATCATGAAGACACTTTCTTAGCTTCGGTCCTATAATGAGGAGACCAGAGTTCCTCCATTTTAACATTCTAAGGTTACCTGAAATTGTAAACTTTCGTCCTGTCTGGGGTGTCTGTATAAAAAGTCCTAGACACACTTAAGTAACTTTGCTTGATAGATATAAAGAAGATTTCATAAGTATTTGACGAAGATTGAGTAACAGACAGGAAGGCCATCCTGGACAGTGGAAAAGCATGAGTCAGAGCAATGAACCTGTGAAAAACCACCACACATCCAGGGAACAGTGACTTTAGTGGGCCTGGGAGAAAATAATGGGTGGAAGGAAGCATTCAAAGGTGAAGTATGTTGAGATGGTGGTTGAGACTAAGGGATTTGGACACATAGTATATTTCAGGCTGATAACTCAGTTGGGAAATCATCCGTCTGCAATGTAGGAGACCCCGGTTCGAGTCCTGTGCTGGGAAGATCCCCTGGAGAAGGGATAGCCTGCCCACTCTAGTATTCTTGGGCTTCCCTTGTGGCTCAGCTGGTAAAGAATCAACCTGCAATGCGGGAGACCTGGGTTCGATCCCTGGGTTGGGAAGATCCCCTGGAGAAGGGAAAGGCTACTCACTCTAGTATTCTGGCCTGGAGAATTTCATGGATGTATAGTCCTGGGGTCACAAAGAGTCAGACAGGACTGAGCCGCTTTCACTTTCACTTTCATATTTCAGGCTAGAGAACAAGAGGATCTTTGATACTATGAGACATGAGGATATTTATTTCAGTACAAATAAAATGGATCTGAATTTCATGATTTAAAAAGTGTATTATTTATTTCAGGGGAAAAGGGCCCCCAGCATAAATCCAGTAGTTTCTTTTTTTTTTTTTGGAAACAGCACTTGGATGGCCTAAATGAGCTAACACATCTCTATGACAGGTAAGATGAAGCTAAACAAAACCAGTCAGAAATCATCCTTAGGCATAAAGGTGATCAGGCATATAGTGATCAGATGTTAGATTTTATGTCTAAGCCTAAATAATTTTATCCAAAACTATTCTGAATGTACAAACACAGACGGAGTCAGTAGAATGTGTAAGAAAATAAACTCTTAAATTCTATAGTGACTTCCCTGTTCCTGAAAATCAGGATGGTTTCAGGTATTTTAGTGATATTAACATCTAGGACACATTGTTATGAAAAGGTAACCTTGCGTTTAGTCAACAACTTGTGAATCTTAAACTTGTAAGATAACAATTACTATAATTATTAACCAGAGATAAATATTAAGCCAAATCAAATGCAGTGGTTTATTTCTCAGATTTTTATATTTTGCATGTTTTCCCATCGGATTCTCTTTTACAGGTCCTCTTTTCAGTGAGACTGGGTGTATTCCTCCTGCAGTGAGCTGCCAGCACAGAAAACTGAGGCTACCCAAACATGGCAGGGACATTTATCTGTTATCTTTTGTTTTCCTGCCTGATATTTTCAAACATTTTATTTTTTTAAGTCCAAAGTTGGGGTGTTTTTAGTAAAAACAGCACAACTTTAAAAAAAAAAACAAAACAAAACAGATGGAGACTTTTTTTCCATCTTAATAGAGTGAGCTAAAACTATCAAATTTTTCATTCAGAAACATCCAAACTGCACATTTTTGCTCTTCACTACAGGAGTCAATGAAATGAGGACATACCATTACTCCCAGGAGAGCTATAGAAAGAAAAAAAAATTATATTTGGCAATACACTTTGGACTATGTTTAATACATCTATATAGGAAGGAGAGTGTACACATAAATATCATGGACTGAAAAATTTTAGTACTTTCCAAGGATGATAAGTTGTGCTCAGTTTACCAACATGTTTTAGGGTCAACATATTCTAAGTTGAGCTCAAGAACTCTGACGGTAAATCTTGCTATACATATTTTTTTAAATCAACAATTTACAAATAATTTTAAAGTAACCTGACATAGGGATGAGCCTTTAGTGCAGTCTAAAGTTCAGAGCCTTGTATTTCTGATTTCTAAGTATTTACATGGATTATAGATGATGCCATTGCTACTTAACAGCTTGCTTACTTTCTAGATTTTTAACTAAAAGCTAGTTATACAAGCGATATATTTCAAGGAAATTGAAGCTATCTGAGATTACATGTGGGAAAAACCATTGCCAGGAGAGATGAATTTCATTATTTCTGACATGTATAAACCATCATAAAGTTCTATTACAAATATATCTACAAATAAGGCCACATCTCTCTATAGTAAAATGTTGGACAGGTGAAACAGATTTCACCACACTTAACACTTTTCAGTATTATCATCTTGTTCAAAGTCTTTTCTTCAACTTTCATGAAACATCTCTCTCTTGTTTCTCTTTCTGTCAACATGACTGTTCCTTTCCTGCTGTATCTAGTTGCGCTTGCTGTTTATAAGTTACTAGAACCAGGGAAAGTTTATGAGAGTAACTTCACTTTTTCCTACATAGTATACACTGCTGAAGTTTGCAAAAGTCCAGAAACTTTTGTTCCTGAGTAATAAATTATGCTGTCATTTGAGAATCATGGCAAAGGTGCCAGTTTCTTTGAGTTTACCCTACTTTCACTTTATTGAGCTTGTTAGATATGCATATTACTATTTTTCATGGTATCTGGGAAATTTGGGATCATTATTTCTGCAAATATTCTTTCTGCTCCCTTTTTTCTTTCTGGGGACTACTACTGTGCATACATTAGTACTCTCATGATATTCCTCAGATCTCTTTTCATTTTTCTTCATGTTTTATTTTGTTTCAGTTTTTCAGACTAGAAAATTTCATTTGACCCATTTTCAAGGTCACTGGTTCTTTCCTCTGGCTCATCATGATGTTCAGCCCCTCTACTGAATTTTTTATTTGGGTTCAGTTTAGTTAAGTCCAATCTTTCAGTCATGTCAGACTCTTTGTCACCCCATGGACCGCAGCGTGCCAGGCCTCCTTGGCCATCACCAACTCCTGGAGTTTACCCAAACTCATGTCCATTGAGTTGGTGATGCCATCCAACCATCTCATCCTCTGTCATCCCGTGTTCCTCCTGCCCCCAAACCCTCCCAGCATCAGGATCTTTTCCAATGAGTCAACTCTTCGCATCAGGTGGCCAAAGTATTGGAGTTTCAGCTTCAACATCAGTCCTTCCAATGAACACTCAGGACTGATCACCTTTAGGATGGATTGGGTGGATCTCCTTGCAGTCCAGGGGATTCTCAAGAGTCTTCTCCAACATTACAGTTCAAAAGCATCCATTCTTCAGCATTCAGCTTTCTTTATAGTCCAACTGTCACATCCATACATGACTACTGGAAAAACCATAACCTTGACTAGAGAGACCTTTGATGGCAAAGTAATGTCTCTGCTTTTTAATATGCTGTCTAAGTTGGTCATAACTTTCCTTGCAAGGAATAATCATCTTTTAATTTCATGGTTATAGTCACCATCTGCAGTGATTTGGAGCCCGAAAAAATAAAGTCCACTGTTTCCACATCTATTTGCCATGAAGTGATGGGACCAGATGCCATGATCTTCTTTTTTTGAATGTTGAGCTTTAAGCCAGCTTTTTCACTCTCCTCTTTCACTTTCATCAAGAGGCTCTTTAGTTCTTCTTCATTTTCTGTCATAAGGATGATATCATCTGCATATCTAAGGTTATTGATATTTCTCCTGGCAATCTTGATTCCAGCTTGTGCTTCCTCCAGCCCAGTGTTTCTCATGATGTACTCTGCATGTAAGTTAAATAAGCATGATGACAATATACTACCCTGCTGTACTCCTTTCCCAATTTGGAACCAGTCTGTTTTTCCATGTCCAGTTCTAACTGTTGCTTCCTGCTCTGCATACAGATTTCTCAAGAGACAGGTCAGGTGGTCTGGTAATCCCAACTCTTTCAGAATTTTCCACAGTTTGTTATGATCCACACAAAGGCTTTGGCATAGTCAATAAAGCAGAAGTAGATGTTTTTCTGGAACTCTCTTGCTGTTTCGATGATCCAATGGATGTTGACAATTTGGTCTCTCATTTCTCTGCCTTTTTTAAAACGAGCTTGAACATCTGGAAGTTCACGGTTCATGCACTGTTGAAGCCTGGCTTGGAGAATTTTGAGCATTACTTTACTAGCCTGTGAGATGAGTGCAATTGTGCGGTAGTTTGAGCATTGTCTGGCATTGCCTTTCTTTGGGATTGGAAAGAAAACTGACCTTTTCCAGTCCTGCGGCCCTGCTGAGTTT
Organism: Dama dama; assembly: GCF_033118175.1. NCBI lineage: Eukaryota > Metazoa > Chordata > Mammalia > Artiodactyla > Cervidae > Dama > Dama dama. The sequence goes on along the minus strand of NC_083710.1, from coordinate 48,559,926 downwards.
TCCAAATTTGCTGGCATGTTGAGTGTAGCACTTTCACAGCATCATCTTCTAGGATTTGAAATCACTCAACTGGAATTCCATCACCTCCACTAGCTTTGTTCATAGTGATGCTTCCTAAGGTCCACTTGACTTCACACTCCAGGATGTCTGGCTCTAGGTGAATGATCACACCATCGTGATTATCTGGGTCATGAAGATCTTTTTTTGTACAATTCTTCTGTGTATTCTTGCCACCTCTTCCTAAGATCTTCTGCTTCTGGTAGGTCCCTACCATTTCTGTCCTTTATTGAGCCCATCTTTGCATGAAATGCTCCCTTGGTATCTCTAATATCTCTAGTCTTTCCCATTCTATTGTTATCCTCTATCTCTTTGCACTGATGATAACTGAGAAAAGATTTCTTATCTCTCCGTGCTATTCTTTGGAACTCTGCATTTAAATGGGTATATCTTTCCTTTCCTCCTTTGCCTTTCACTTCCCTTCTTTTCACAGCTAGTTGTAAGGCCTCCGCAGACAGCCATTTTGCTTTTTTGCATTTTTTCTTGGGGACGGTCTTGATCCCTGTGTCCTGTACCATGTCACAAACCTCCGTCCATAGTTCTTCAGGCTCTCTGCCTATCAGACCTAGTCCTTTAAATCTATTTTTCACTTCCACTGTATAATCATAAAGGATTTGATTTAGGTCATACCTGAATGGTCTAGTGGTTTTCCCCACTTTCTTCAATTTAAGATGCCTTGTCAATTCCAGAACTTCTATTTTATCCTCTATTATAATTTCTATCTCTTTATTGATACTTTATATTTGGTGAGACTTTATTCTCATGCTTTAACTCTTTAGATATGCTTTATTTTAGTGTTTGAACATGAAGTCTTTGTCTAGTAATTCCAACCTGATCTTCCTCAGGGACAATTTCTATTCTATATTCTCACGTATGAGCCAGGATTTTTTGTTTTTTCTTTTCATGTGTCTTTATTATTTGTTGAGGGCTGGACATTTTTAATAATACAGTTGGGCAACAGTGGAAGTTAATTCTTCCTGCTCCCGGGATTTGTTTTCAATGCTGTTAGTCTTGTTGATATTTATTTGTTGGATGGCTTTCTTATAGTCGTTCTTCACAATCTGTATTATTTGTCATGTGCAGCTGCTGAAGTTTCTGTTTGAAAGCTTAGTGGTCAGGTGATAATTGAACAAACACTTCCTTAAATACCTTGAGCCACTAAATCTCCCACTCTTTGCATGGGGTCTCAATGTGTATTCAGACATGATTTCCATGCTCTGGCAGTTTGCAACTCTGACTCAGCCTTCACTTCGAGCATGTGTATAGCCTCAAAGTCAGAGAAAAATAAACTTTCCTGGGCATACACATATCCCTACACAAGCACATGGCCTTTTAGGTCCTCCCAAAATGTTAGAACTTTTCATAGCCTGCTATGGACATCTTATACTCCAGATTATTATTTTCATCTCTTCCTCTGTCACTTTATTTATCCCATGTTTTTACTTCAGCTGCTATCACTTCTTTAAGGAGCAGCAATATTACCCAGTTGATAGTTCTTTTTGTTTATTGCTTTGCTTACTTTTGACACACATTTGAGGATGGGACTTTATTCACTGAGTGAGTTAAGTCACATTAAATGATGACAGGCTCTGTGAATAAGGCTTTTAGAGGCTGCGAAGTCAAATAGTGATAATCCTCTGGAGATTTTTTTTTTTTTTTTTTAACAGCAAAAGAGTCAATTTATCCAGTGCTTAGTATGTTGTAGCCACTGGATTAATCATCTCAAGTTATTTCCCTTATACTTTTTAAAAAATTAATTTATCTTTTAATGAAGGATAATTCCTTTACAAAATTTTGCTGTTTTCTGTCAAACCTCAACACGAATGGGAGGGGATATATGTATATATATATACCGGTAGGGTTTTTTTCTGTGTGTGTGTGTGGAGGGGGTTGGGGGGAGCTCCAGTCTATTCTATCTCCAGTGGCTACGAGACTCTTGTTTTTCATAGCTACTGTTTTTCTAAGACTGCTGGTTTTCAAGGCTACCACAGAGCTGGGGAGAGGAAAATGTGAATGGGAAGTTTGAAAATGTGGTAACTCCAGCTGTTCTTACTGACAGGCAACTGTTTTTCTTGAACAAACGCTTAGCAATTTGTTTCAAACCTTAGGTTAATTCCCAGAGTTTTGAAGAAGCGGATTTTGACAGTTTTTTCCCATAATTTTATGGAGGAGTGGATATTTGAAGGTCCTTACTCTGTCATTTAGAAATGCTTCTCTCTTGTTGGTAGCACTCTTTATAAGCTCTGGATAAAAGTTCTTTTTTTTAAATTAGCTATATGATTTGCAAATAATTTTTCCTTGTCTGTGGTTTGATTTGATTATGATCTCTTAATAAAACAGTGTATTTCAAAAAGTAGAAACTATTAATT